>NC_092695.1:16599066-16849337 GCF_964275005.1 Diadema setosum
ATATAATAACATTCTTCTCATGAAGTTCCTGTTAGGCTTCAATGATTTTACGACAATAGATTTTAAAGGTGGAGTCATAGTTATTATGATTGAAAATAGAATTGTTATGATAATTAATATGAACGAGTCTATACAGAGGAGCTGTGGGATGAGGAATGACGTCAGCACATTACTTTATTGACATGTCGCTTTCAGCTTTGCGACCGATAACTGAATAAGTCTGAGACTTCAAGATTCCATTACCTTATTTTTGTCTGATTTTGTCTCATTGACAATGATTGATTCTCTCATTTTTTTCTCCACTCCCCGTTGTTAAAAGTCAAGTTAGAGATAAGGAGGATTAGTTACTTGGTATAAAGCAATTAGGTCTCTGGAACTGTTATTTTCAATGCACTGTGTTGCCCTGAGCAGTGCTGATTACCGTTTAGAGAGGAACGTGTGTAGAAAGGTATCGAGTCGGAAGTGTGTTCCTTACATTATGTTGAGGGTCTGATCTCAAAATCCCGATTAAACATGGCTTTAGTTTCGTTCTCTTTGTCCACCTCCTCCTACTCTTCTCGATCTCTTGAATGGTGAATCATGAGACGCTTCGCTGTGTTACGTATACTGCATTAATGATTAAGCGCATTTTCTCAGCCCACTACTTTAAATGATGTTTGAAAATGACCGAGTTGGACATAACGTTTGGCAAGCCTGCCGACAAGCACGAAACATAATATTATTGAAACGCTGCTGCATATTATAACATGTTAACTGTAATACATAGAACAAAAATTGTATACATAGAACAAAAATTGCATGCATATAAGAACTGTAGAAATTCAATCAATAATGTAGAATAATGACGTAACATGGAATGTCATATTTTCACGTGTTGTCGCAAAACACTTACATTAGTCACAATTACCTGTGCAATTAGCTATACGAGGAGATGAGGTTGTTACTTCACAACCTGTCCATAACCGACCTGCTTGTAAAAACTTCACCAAATGTCTTTAATTGAAATGACATGAAATTAGTAAACTATAATACGCCTCAACCTCAAAACGTTAAAGAGTTTCAATAATTCAGAGATGACGATTGTCTTTTTGTCTAAAGGGATCAGGTTGTATATAGTTATTATAAATCATCGATCATAGTGGCATAGTGGCATAGTGGATGAGACCCCCGACTCCCAATCGGAGGACCCGAGTTCGATTCCCGCCCAGTGCTTACGTTCTTGGACAAGATGTTTTTACCCACCATGTCCCTCTCGATTCAGGTGTATAAATGGGTACCTGGCAACGCTATAGGGTAATAATAATGGCAGGGCCCTCTGGTAGAGCAGTGGCAACACTAAAGAGGCTACCCTGAATAAAGAAGACCTTATTATTATCATTATTATTATTATTATTATTATTATTATTATTATTATTATTATTATTATTATTATTATTATTATTATTATTATTATTATTATCATCATCATTACTACTACTACTACTACTACTACTACTACTACTACTACTACTATTACTATCATTGTTATTATTATTATCATTATTATCATTATTATTATTATTATTATTATCTTCATCATTATTATTATTACTATTATCATTACTATTACTATTATCATTATTACTATCATTATTATTATTATCATCATCATCATCACCATTATCATCATCATCATTATAAACGTTGAGAGCCGAGAGGTTGTAATGCTATCATCATAATTTTACCTAGTATGCATCTACAGTTGCTATCAATATTATGACTGATTTGTGAAAACGTGTGAAGGTTGTTGTATTCCATAACTTTCTTATCCCATAATCGGGTTAAATGAAACTAATTCTACCGTTTCGCGTGTTTGATTCGAATCCGTCTTTTAATTGTAAACTCTTGAGCCTTTCTCAGTTTGGCTTTTATACCGACGAAGTTCATGTAATCTCAGATGCATTAGCTTTGAAATATAGTAGTAGCAGCAGTGATTCTTCAATATCTTAACCTGAAACTGTAACATGAGTGTTTGAATAGGTGTAAAATATTACAGGTAAACTCTCTAATGAACGCTGATCTATTTACGTCGGACGTGTGGGCTAACGATCTGCTTTTGGCTTTCCTGGTGATGGAAATTGTGAGTAACGTGCTCGTTTATTTTCAGTATTGATTAAGGGAAACAAATACGCCACTCTCAATTATCTGGGCCATGCCTTTAAGTACACGCAGAAGGAGGGTGATAATTCAAGCCATTTTGTAGATTAGGTACTATCGCAACTTTATTTTTTTTCTGGCTGGAAATCAGCTTGATCACGTAGCCGATATTACTTGCGAGGCATTTTCCCGCATGATTGTTTGTACTTTGTTTGGTTTTCACTTTCAGATCTCATCAAATAAACATAGAAATAGAGGCAATCTAGTCGTAAATGACGCATAATTGATGCGAGGTGGATGCCATCATAATTTCAGGCGATATTCTTCCGCAGGAATTCCGTTTGTTTGTATGCTTGTTTTGCCTTAAAATTTACCTGCTGGATCTCACCAAATGAGATTAATAGCCAGACAAACTGGTCGTAAACATGCTTAATTGATGGAAGTTATCTCATCACAAATTCAGGCGATATCTTGCACTACAATTCCCTCCATTGCATCTGTTTGTTAGTTTTTCCTTAAAAAAATAAACGTTAAAATGGGTTTACTCGTTGTCACGCGAGCAAAACCGACACGAGATGAATAGATGGATGACAAAATAAGTGTCTGTTTTCGCCTTAGTGCGGCCCACGTATTTTATTTTAGAATTTATATTTTTTAAAGAGGATTACGTCATTCTGGTATAGTACAGGTATACTTCCCTGACAACGATTACAATTAAAATTGTATCCTACAAATTTTTATAAAAGAAATAAAACTTGGGAATCTGTAGCATCTTCCCACCTTCCTGTGTTGCTATGGTGAAATTGATACGTGACCAAACACAATCTATGAGCCAATCATTCAGTCAGTCAATCAATCAATGAGTCAATCAATCAATCAATCAATCAATTCATCGCAGACACCATCACAGCAATAAACTCAACCACAGGTGTTCAGTTTACGTGGTGGCTTGGATGAAAGTTTGGTCGTAAAATTGCCTCTGTCAACTATTTTAAAGATCAAGTTTTTTTTTTGATAACAGAGGGCCACAAATACCCACTTGATTTGTCAATGTTTATCAAGTATTCGATGATACCATTGACATAAAGACAAAGAAGCGAAGCTAGAGTTCCCAATATACCGTTCATGGTCAATATGAAATGCGCTTCAACGCGCCGTGTGAGGAAGGGAACCGTCGGTAGTCAGTATTACTAGGTATAGAAGTCGCGACTCGTTTTCACAGTTAATTCTGAATAATTCCATTACGGAAGTTCCGCAATTTGATGCGAGCCTATGTTTTCGTAATGGATCTGATCAACACAAAGTGAGTTTCAAGGCGTCTCGTTGGTATAAAAATCATGTACTCTTTAATACACAGGCAGCGATATAATTCATCGAGTCATTATCGGAACAAAGAGAACAAAGGCATGAGCGTAAACGCACTTTATCAAAAGCAAAAGACCTCCACGGAGATTTCGGTTTCGTGGACACATCATTCTTGGTGGTGCTTTCTTAGTATTGATGGAGTACAATCCAACAGGGAAAAGTATTTCCAATAAAAGCAAGTGAAACAATTTCAACAGACCGGCGGAAAACAAAAATGGAAGAAAAAAAAAAATGATTTCGAAATTATTGTTACTCGAGCGCCCGTAAATCTTTTGAAAGGACTGAACATGATTGACATTAAAATTGTTCAACTTCAATTTTCGAGTTTGAATTAAAGTTCGATCTTGTTTATTATTTTCCTGTAACAACTCAAAACAGTGCGCTGACACTTTAAAAATCGACAACACAAACAAACACATAAACTTGTATATTTTCAGCTATCTGTCTGTCTGTCTGTCTCTCTCTCTCCCTCTCTCTCCATGTGTTATATACTTCTATATCTACAGCTATATATCTATCTATCTCGGCATATGAAAATATATATATATATATATATAGGTGTGTGTGTGTGTGTGTGCGCGTGTGTTAAGTAATTCGTAGTCCATGTGTTGGTACAATAATATAAAAAATAGAACAGAACTCAAGAAATGTATCATGCTGTCAATACCAACGTTTTATTTGAAGAACACACTTAGTTTTCGGGCTCCTGATCCTGCCCTTTGTCAAGTGATTTTGAAAATTTGTGTGTTCTTCAGATAAACTGTTGGTATAGACAATTAACATGATAAATTTCTGGAGTTCTGTTCTATTTCTATACATGTATGTATATGATATATATATATATATATATATATATATATATATCATGTATTTATATTATATAGGCCTATATGTGTGTGTGTGGGGGGGGGGTTGTTTCGAGACTAAACCGTCTACAGTTATATTTTAATGGATAAAATACAGATATCTCCTTATATTTTAGGCTTTATCGCGAACATTTCATATGATAGGATGTTTTGTGGTACAACATACCTACACATAGGCATTGAATGTCATATCTTGATTGTTTTTTTTTTTAAATCACTGTTCCAAAAGGCAAACAGGACCTTTAAAATCGGAGCTTTGAAATGCCGCCATGACTGCTGGTCAACATCTACGGAGAAGCATTGACTTGCCTATAAAAAAAAAAATCACGTTCCGCCTTTTTGAATGTTATTGATATTTGTATGGCCTGAAGGAGACAGAAGAGTTGCGTGTGAGATTGTAAGAAGTATCAATTTCAGGTTACAAATAAACACTCAGAAATTGTGAATAATTATTATAGAAATGGGTTTGACAAGTTAAAACAACTGCGCGCACACACACACGCACGCACTCACTGGTCGTACACTTGCTGAAATCCCTACAAACAGTGAGCAGTAAGAGTCCACATCCGCCTTCCACGGGTTGAATGCGTGTACTTCACAGAGCTCAGGGCAGTTAAGTATTACAAAGATAAACAAGAGCGCTATCGAGTCCTAGTAGAAAATGACACTTTTCAGCTATTCTACCCACGCATAGCATTCTCCCGATAGATCGGCTTATGCTCTCGTGTTTATAGAGCAAGGATACACCTTCTAATGACATTTCTCTTCTATTATTTTTCGTGTCCCATATTAATTTCATCTCTCCGATATCAAGATTGGCCAAACAGTTGTTTTGGCTGTTCAAACACACCTTCCTACACATATTCCGTCTCACCCACACATTACCACAAACAACATGAAAAATAAACAGAAAGTCCAGGATTTCCCCTTCCAATAATGAATAAACAGGTCTCAATTTTTCACTTCTTAAAGATGCAGTGCATCCAGGTAATTAAGCTAGTCTGGGATGTAAGTGTAATTTAAGTGCAATAAGCAATTATTTGCACATTATCACTGAGAAAAAATTACTGGAGGATGCTTTGGTGTTCGAACAGAGTAAAGGGGATGCCGAGGATCGCGTTCACTTCTCCGTTGTTCACTGCAGGGCAGCTCCATTTCGACTGTGAGATATTTGGATCAAATTGATTATTGAATGATTTAATAGGTATTTTCCCTTGTCATCACTCATAACAAAAGGAATATAATTAATCATCTGGAGTATATCTCAACTTCTCTTTCACACACACACTCACACACACACACACACACACACACACACACACACACACACACACACACACACACACACACACACACACACATAATTATAAATGCATGTATATATTATCATACATTATATATCATATAATATACAATAATATATCATATATACGCTGGACACATACACACACATAATATGATATATGATATGTAATGTAACGTATATATCATATATTACATATTTTATATCATATTACACGTGTGTGTATGTGTGTGTATAAGTGCATACACATTTTGAATATTTATCAAAGCACCGTAGAACATAGGGCCTCCAGTCAACCTCACCTACAGTAACCTCACAATACTCCAAAAATTTACTTTGTCGAAGAAAAATCTACCTCGGACAGATATAAACATATGCTAATTCTTATTGCCATATTGTGATCGTCGAAACTCACAAGTCAAATGATTCTTTCTGGTCCCTTTTTATTGGACCCGGGTCACAGAAATCACACCCACACCCACACCCACGGAAATCATAACCACCCCACGGAATAGATGAGTGCATACTCATCTATTCCGTGGGAAGCACCCCACAACACCTTAAATTCTAACCACATCAATGCACTGCTCCCTCCCAGCAGGGCCGTTATCCATTCACACATCTGTGCAGGGACTTGAACCTATGACCTTCTTGTAGAAAGTGAGTGAAAAAACTCCATCATGATGACTTTTCTTGATAAACATCTGTCATTACATGTATTAACATGAAATTTAGTTTGGAGGATAATGCAAAAGAGTGTGCAAGAAAAACAGAAAAGCAATCCATTACCTTTCTTAACTTTTTGTCTTTTTTTTTCTCATTTTCTTTTGGTCACTTCTTGTACTATCTTGGTCACACCAAATACAAACAAACAGACAGTCAAACAAACAAACACTTCAGACAAATCACACATGTCTTCGGTCTCTTTTTACACTGAAGTCATACCTGGACGCACTGGCCCAAACTTTATTGCAATATTGCTTCCCTAATAAATTAAAAGAAATAATTGACTTTGGAAAGAGCAAACAAGACAAAAACAAACAAAAAATCAAAACATAATAGATCAACAACAGTTGAGAAAGGAGCATTGGTGAAGATGAAAGTAACAGGGCTCTAAATCTAGAAAGAAGAAAAAAATAACAAATGTACATCTACAACCCTTCAATGACAATAAGACACAATATCTACAATTCTGTATATGTTGCAACTATTCTTTTTTTGTCCGAAACTGTACATTTTACACAGACTTTCATACAAGAATATTTTTTTTTTCTGTTTTGCTATAGCATTATTCATAGTCACACATTATTTTTTCAAGTCACAAAAATACTTCTAAAGGTGGCGGAAAAATCACGACACGTTTCATCGATAAAAATCCGTCGACTGCTTCTGAAATCAAGAATGGCTGACAATCAAGTAGGAATAATTGATTACATGAGAGAAAAGTTCTTTGCCAAGAGACAGAGTGGCGGTCAAATCAAATTATAGTCATCAGAAATTTGAGCTGATTTCATGGGAAGCATTCACTTCTACAAACCCAGAGAAGCGCCGAGTACTATTTCTACTCAAGGATGGAAATAACACCCCTGGCCTCTTTTGGGGTAGAGACACAATATGCATCTGTAGCACTTCAATCTGATCCCATTCTATTCTCTAATTCTCTCTTGTAAATGACCTTTTCAAAGATGCATGCACCTTTTTATATTTTCTCATATTCACAAAAACATTTCAGGTAATGGTGTCTGCAACTTTGCGACACAATTTCTCAGTCCGCACATGCTCAAGTAAGATTAAACTGGTCCAAAAATTTACCACTCTATGATTAGGATGGAAACATTATGGGATATGTCACTGATAATAACAAGTGGAATTGCAAATTACACACACACATAAATACAGAAATCCATATTCCACAATTTCTGTTTGGCATACTGTCTTGTGTTGATATTGACTGCTACCGCATCGTGTGGACAAGAAAGGAAGAAGAAATACTAGAATGACAGCATCGAAAGAAAATCAGAACAAGAGATGTTTTTGGCGAGACAATTCAGGACAGAGGAAAATAAAACCCTGAGTTTAAACTGAAGATGATACCAGGGATGAGATGGTGGGATATCATCCCCTGGCAGTGCCATCACATTTATCAATGTCAACAGACAATGATGACAGCATGATTGACAGATAATAAAAAAGAAAAGGGTGTTTAACAAATGAAATAATATACAGATGGAAAAAAAAAAATGTACATGGGAATAAGTCTATCTGACAACACTTCATCTTAATTTCTACAAGAAACATTCCTAGAAAGAAAAGGACACAAAATCATGGTTTGGTCACAACGTATCTTACGAAAACAAGCAAAGAAAAAAAATACTGTTCATAATTCTTCATTATCTAGGAATGTCAAGTGATTAATTCTACTCATTAAATCAAGTAAACACATAGAGGAAATGCTACATTGTCCAATTTAGGGCTGAATATGCACTAGGCAAGATCTCACGCTATAGTCACTCGTCATCCAAACTGGACGCGCTCGAGTTCGCACAAGAGTTTTACACCAAACACATCCTCTCATGAACTTCAAGTGTACGTCATACATGACAAAGCTTCTGGTTTAACATCTGTCTTCAAAGCATCTGATTTGGTGAGGTGCAGTGTATGCTAACTCCTGTGATCAACGGTGGGCTGTAAGAGGTGTAACACATTCATATATGCACTATCACTGTATTTAACACACTCACACATAATTTAAATTATCCACAGTTGGCTTAAATTGAAGAAGAAAAAAAAGAAACTCACTCAATTTTTTTAATATCAATATATTTACAATCATGTATAGATATATGTATATTTTCACTTCTTTAAGTTACATTTGCAACAATACCATAGTCTACTTCAAAATAAGTAAAATCTTCTGTGGATTGAGATGTTCTACTGAGATTTACAGTAGCTCTATTATTGTCCAGTGGTCACTACAGTTCTCAGTACTAGGCTAAATGGTCAGCAACTGACCACATAATGCATTGGCTTGCACATAGCATAAGTGGATGCGGAATCAGTGAAACCCTGTTTACATCTATAATAATTCACTCTAAAGTCTAGAATAATGATCATATGTTATGATATCAAGCACAAGATTTCTCTCTCAAGTCAAAGGTGGTGGTCTTATAGATATCCACAAAGCATCTGTTTCTCTGTTTGTACAAAATCACTCAAGATATGATTTATAGAAACAAAACACATAAATCACACAGAAAAAAAACAACAACCAAAACATCCTGGCTCATAACAAATTAGAACACAGTCACCTGGTACTGTAGTATACTATCAATCTCTAATAAAACAGTGAACTAATCATATAAACCTATGTATTCGTGGCAGATTGTTTTTGCGGCGGGGGCGGGGTTGACAAACATATACTTCAGAGAAACGTTTTGTTCGAGCGGTAGTGCAGCGTAGCACAGGAAGAGGGGCAGAACAGGTGGGAGAAGAACAGGGATTCAAATAGAAATACAGCTTTGGGAAGAAACTGAGAAAAAGAGGATACAACAAAGGGGATGGGGGTGGGGCAAACCTGTATCAAGATGGCGGATAGTTCAGTTTGTGTAAGAAATTTTCTTGGAGAGTCGGTGGGCACAGAAATTCAAACAAATGCAGGAGGGTTTTCAAATTAACAGCAATCCATCGGCTCCAAGAAAGGGGAAGCTTTAATCCATTTGGAAAAAATGGCTCTTCTGATCTGTCATCAAATGTAGCAAGTACTTTGCAAATTTCTGAATCCATAAGAGTTAGTAAGCATAGAAAAAAAAAATGTTTCATGCAGAGAATGCTCGTCAAAATTTACATCTTTATGCAACATTTGGGAATATACATTCTATCAGATGCAAGTGAAGATAAAATCATATTATGATAAGAATGCTGAATTTCTCTACCACAACGTCAGCTTGAGAACAGCTGGAACCAGTCCCATCTGGGTTAAAAATACATGATCGCCAGAATATGATAAGTCATCCAGCGATACGATTCTGCTTTCTCCTGCACGGTAGTGAGAGGGGGATGCAAGATAGAGTGAGAGAAAGAGAGGGATAGAGAGCTTGGAAAAAAAAAAAAAAAAAAAAGATGACTGAAACCTCTCATTACTTTCACAGCACAGGTTGGCCGATCAATTCAAACAGTGTCCAAACCTGATCCCTGCCTGTTGCCAATTTGATGATTCACAGTAATAGTGTACAGATTTATGGGCTTGAGACAACCCAAAGGGAATAAGAAAATACTATCTGAGAGAACAAGCAACAACGATGAAACACGACTCCAAGCTCCCTACAATGGTGCAGGTAAATGTGTGAGAAAGGACTGTTTTTCTTTCCATTTTGGAGATAGTTATTCATGCATAAAATGGCAAGCATCACAACATACCTCTACTTCCCACATCAGAGTACCTCTTAAAGTAAACAATCTGCATAGTGTTCTGGCAAGTCATGACTGTATCGGAATTGAGGAAAAATCAGGCGAGTATTGCTGGCTTTGATGGATCCACACATCACAGCTGAATCACCCAGAAATTTGTCACGTTCTTAATCAATAAAACATTGGTGACCCTTTCAATTTTCTGAACATCTCACCTCCCCCCCCCCCCCCCCCATCCAGACTCCTGCTCCTATCCCTTTTGTAACTTTGCTGTCTGTTCATTGAATTAATCAAAGTATCTGGCGATCCAGTGGTCAATTTCATGGTGAATGCAAAAACATGCCATGAGAGTGGCAAAGAAGGAGGTCTCCTTGCTTACTGTCACATGAGTGGTAGAAGGGAGATGGCTTCTGTGGATTATTGAGTATTGGTTTGACATATTTTCCAACAGTCGTCAGAGCTCGTCTGAAGCACATGGTTGTGATTACTACAGGCAATTAAGCAGAAAATGATTCAGAGGTGCTGGTGCATAAAAGTGAGCCAATTTCTAGGACGACGTAATTATGACGCATCTTTTTCGTCAGCTCCAGGACAACAAATCCCACCACGACACCAATGCGCCATGGGTTAATATATCAATAACATGTAGCATGTCATATAATGACAGATTCTGAGTGGACATCACAATGAAAAATGCCAATGGCGACCTACGACACCATGGTTATGCTATATTTATTAGAGACGGCTTCCTGATTACAGCTTGCACACAAGATATAGTGGTATCATTACAGGTGTAAATAAATACAAGCGAGTGAATGGAAACATTTTGTAATGCCATCTAATTGAGGAACAATGAAAAATTGAGATAACATCTACATTGTCACTAATTATTCCTCCTGTTTAAGTTAAATAGTATAGAGCTCTCCCTCATACCCATCCTTGCACGTAGTAACTTTGGTATGTCCAGAAAAAAAAAGAAGAAAAGACAGAAGCAAAGTCTGCCAGTAGCACAAACCTGGCATTATCGGTGCGGTGATTTCAGCTTCGTTGGTAAGTTTTAGGCATCTACATTTCTGCACAATTTCAACATCTTATCGGCTAAATTTACTCTCGCTGTTCAACGAGGGCACCTGTGATCTGATTCAACAGACTGTGTCAAAAGTTCCATACATGCTGCCATAACTCTTTTGCCTGTATGTACAGTGCATGACCAATGTCTGTAAACTTGTGGAAAAAAAAAAAATTCTGTGTGTCAAACATTAAAAACAGTGCATATATACATCCATTTACAAATAGAATTCTCACCGAGTATCAAAACAGACCTCAACTACAGAATCTGATGTCAATAGTCCAATCCAGATTTCAATTCTGAATTAATTATTTCTCTACTTTCTTGTCTGGAGGGTGGGGGATAACAGCACACCTTTTTTTGTTGTTGTTGTTTGCTTTATACTTGGTCAAGCTTCACATAAAAGTATTTACATCACATTAAAACATATATAACGATTCAGCGAAGCAGCTTCTTGCGCCATGAGGGAAAATATAAGCAATTGCTCCTCTCCGACGAGTTCATCGAACCCTCGGAGGTTCGAGAAGAATATCGCAAACACAATTACAGAAAGCCATTTCCAGAAAGTGTCCTTTTCTACATCGTGACACTGAAGTCACAATCGAAAAATGTGCATCGCCTTGTGCATTCTCCTTCATGACAGACTGGCATCTGAATTCTTCCAAGCTTCACACAGTTCAAAACTTGTCCATTGTATCCGTTCCATTCAATAAGTCTTCCATCAGAGAAGCAAAGACGGGACGATGTTTTGAGACTCGCTTCCAGCATGCGCGTGAGTGATGAAAGGTCGATAAACTTGAGAAGTCGCTGAGCATTCACAACTTCTCCATCGATCTGCACGTGTGTGCATAGCCCTGTGCATGTTTTTTGTTTTGCTTTGTTTTGTGTGTTGTTTTTTCCGAGTGCGGTGGTTGTCACGGCAATGCCAGGTTGAGTGCTGTCTCTATGTGGCTAGTCCGGGGTTGAAGAGAAGCGAGTTTTTGAAGTATAATCTTGCATCTGTATGGTTTGAAAGAAAAGAGAATAAATAAAGAGGTAAACAACTTTCAACTGTCACATAAGATAGATAGATAGATAGATAGATAGATAGATAGATAGATAGATAGATAGATAGAGATAGAGAAGAGAGAGAAAGAGAGGGATGGAGAGATAGAGAGAGAAGGAGAAAGGGAGAAATTGCTACATGGACACACCTGGGGTGCAGTGCCCTACAAACAGATTGTGTGGGCTCTGACTTTCAATTCACCCCCGAAATAAAGGTGTGCGATGCCAACTCCACCACGCTCCCTGCAATGTGAGTGTACACTGCCCAATACAAACATCGGGGTATTTCTCTGATTTCCTTTTGGCAGTAACTCATACGAATGTTATTTGTTTTCAGCACTATTATCATTGTGTCAGGTAACTGATGACTAATGCTAAGAAAGAAATAGATGAGAGTGCCTCTCACACTGACAGAAACGACCTAGTGGTCAACTGATCAAGAGCCCTCTCAGATTGGAGAAGAACTCTTTAGTGAAAGTGATACCTACTCGATGAATGTGTTTAAAATACTTTTAAAGCTGACCAATGTTTTTTCTTTCTTTCTTTCTTTTTTGGTAAGTCTAATTATATGGAGCAAACAATGTGCATTTGAGGAAAATTCTGATGCAGCTATTTCAATCATGTAGCTCATTGGTAAACATAAGATGTTTGTTTTTATCCCTTAAAAAAATGGATACTACCACTATATTTCTCCACACAGCTTGTAATAGATCTATGGTAACATGTTATTTAGCATGAAGAAAAATCATGTACAAATTACAATCTAATATATACACTATTTGCAGTTCAATCCTGATATTATAGGATTTAAAGCTCTGTTTACTTTCTCTCAATCTTGCTGTCTTGTTTTTCATTTAAATGCTGCCAGCTTGTAGACATTACTTTCCTTGACTGCAGTTTAACAGTCACTCCACTTAAATCATGGGCATGCCAATACATATATATATACCACATAAGTGGCTATCCTTGGTTCATTTCCTTTTCCTGTTCAAAGTCATATTGTCCTATTTATCATTAGTGATATTCTCGTTTTCATCCTTACTCGCATTCTTAAAATAACCACTTTCATCATTACTAATACTACTTTTATGGCAAAGAAGCTTTCCACTTGGTGTTATTTGTATAAAGATGATGTGCACATTTTCATTTCGTATAGGGTACGAAGTTATGCATGAACCCGATAGGATGAGAAAGTTTATGTTGGTTGATCAGCATGTGTGTGCCTGTAAAATGGCTGCAACTGGCTGGAATGTTCCCCAGGGCGTGGAGAGTGAGCACTGTCAGTGCTGGTTGGAAATAATATATCCAATGACCCGGGTGATAATAGTCTGTAAAGTGCATTGAGATACTTAATAAGAGTGAAATGCACTTTATAAAAACTAGCTATTATTATCATTATTATCATTATTATGAACCACCTATCATGCTTGTAGCTTAGGAAGCAAATACAGAGTGCCAGTACATTATTTTAGATTGAATAGTGAATTGTCCTATGAATAAACACACTCTTCAATTAATGTATTCACTTGCTTGACACTCTTGAACAGTGAATCGTCCTAATAATACATATGTTCTTCAGTTAATATATTCATTTGTTTGATGCTCTTGAACAATGAATTGTCCTACGAATAAACAAGTTCTTCAACAATTGCATTCACTTGTTTTGTATGTCTCTTCTTTGTTTTGGTTTCTAGTGATACAATGAGTACTACAAGTGATCAATTTGGTTCTCATTGCATTCCACTCTTCAATCCACATCTAATAATCACATGCTGCCATCAAGTAGGTGTTATTCTCATTGTGACATGTCATGCAGATGTGAATTCCACCCCAGCGTTGGGCAAATACTAATTAGAAAATGAATGCCGAAGACATGGTCATAGGCTAACCCATTAGCCAAACCATTTATTCACATTAGATTACAATTTGATCCGCCAATTCAGTCTACATGAGAAGATGGCATATGATATTTCAAGGGCTCCAAAATGTGAAATGAATTGCTCCACTCCACTGAGCCACGTACATCCAACATTTGTACATTGTGGAGTGATTACAACCAATCATCTACCATTATTACTGCGACTATTACACAAGATCCTTCATTAGGCACACCCCAATTTTGATACTAATGAGGCAGAACATGCTAATTTTGCCATTCAGAGTTGGCAAATGAAGATTAAAACTTCATCTGTCAGGAACAAGATGGCATGATTGAAGTGGATGCTCTTTAACAAAATGACTTTTCAATTCCCATGTCTTCTAAACGACATCATTTAAGGTCTCAATATGAACAGATCTCTCGCACCTTGAATGACAGCTGCTGGAATTATTTTGTGGTGTAAGTGGTGGGGGGGGGGGGGTGGGGGGTGGAAAGAATGTTTTTTTGTGTGCCAATCAAGAGTAATTGTACCCGGCACTGATGAGTGTGCTAATTAGCCATCAGTTCAGCACACTCCAGTGTTTTATGGATACTCTACATAAGGCCCAATCAATTCTGAGCTATGGAACGTGATCAATTGCATAGTACATGTACACATCCACCAACACGAAGGAGTCTTTTTCAGGTGATCAAGAGCAGGCATTGAATTTTTGTGGTTCCTTTCTATGATTAACCATTACTGTTCATTTGTACTGTCATGTCAGCCAGTCCAAGAAGAAGTAAAATCAAACCTTTCTCAACAATTGTCTGTTTGTTTGTTTTTTTTCAATTAGACATCAAGCCTTAATTTGGCAGGCATTTTTACCACGGTAATGTTTCATCACATGCCTTCACCTCCTTTCCAAACTATGCCGGCAACAAAAATGACGTCTACCATCACCATTCACATCAACACAGCACTGTGATATTTAAAAGTTTTCACAGTCAACCGACCTGAAAGACTGAACACTATCTTGCAAATTATTTCACACTCATGCATGTGTGTGAAGCCATGTGGCCAACTGAGCATTATGGTGTAGGATCTGTATGGTACCAACTTTTGAATCATGACAGATATAAAGATATTTTCTAACAATATAATTGTAAGTTCACAGCAGGCAGAGAGCATAAGTTGTCTCCATTTGTTTTGTTTCTAAAGAAGTATGACATACATACATCTTTATAGCTAATACAGGAAATCCATTAAATACTGAAGCATTCTACAAGATTATGACATATACACACATTGAAGCTTTTTCATATTAAGAATTGCAGTCCTTACTTCGGTAATTTCTTCTTTTTTTTGTGCTAAATCTGAATCCTCTAATGAAACAGAGGGTCACTTCACTTGAGAAAAAAAAATCATGACATAGTTTTCTAGTTTACATAGTTTGTCACCAACATCTGCAAACTGTCATCTAGCACTTTACAGAAATCTGAATGTATAAATGGTTGACAAAATACTTTAGTGACAATTTACTTTTCTCTCAAAGCCTCTTGAAAAGCTCTGTACAATGCAGTCATCACTCAGATCTAAGAATTACAACCAGCTACATTTTCTATTTATATTCTTGCTTAACTCTCTTCCTTTGCTGTACTTCCCCACAAAATATCAACAACGTACTTTAATATGAAGCCAATACAGCTAACACATTCGGTCAAAAACAAACACTACTCTTATTTTTCCCTAAATAATAACTCTTAATTTCACTGGAATTTACGAGCAAAGTGTCATATAAGCACATATCAATTGCAATTAATTGTCCAAGATTTATGCATGAATACACGGAAACATACATAATTCATAAATCAGCATAATGTTTGCAACAATCACTTTAATTCAGAATGGTCTATGAATGCACTAGGGTGTAATGTAAAACTCTTGACAAATTAAAAAAAAAAAAAGAAGATATGTAACCATCTTAGTCGTTACTCTTAAATAATAAATAAAAGAATTTAAAGTGTATCAAAACATCCAGGACAGGTGAACGAAAAAAAAAAAAAAATAACCAGGGCTGGATGGGATGTTAGGTTCCAAGGTGAAAAGGAAAAGATGACAGAGAATATGACAAAGGCAATGACAGCTAAAGCGGAATGAAATGACAAGACAGAAGGACAAGTGAAAATGACTTCTGGTGGTTGGTGACGTTGTAAGTGAAAGTGAAAAATCACGTCATATGAGGACGAAAGGAAATGAATAATCACAACGATGAGCAGACTACAGAAATGGACTAAATGAACAAACAAATGAAAGCATTGTTGATCAGAAGTATTCTGAGCGGGTCCCCGGGAATCATTTTTTTGTCTTTTTTTTTTTTTTTGGTGATGAGAAATTGCGCAATTGTGCAGTATACTGAACAAGTAGAGACCACACAGTGAGCACAGCACTGTTTGAATGACTTAGTCAGTTAGCGGATGTTAAAGCATGAATGGTACATGATGAGTGATCACAAACACACAAAGACAAAAAACATTCACAAAAAAGACAGAAAAATAGTCTCCCTCATTAATTGACAAAAAAATGCACTATTCATAGTGTAATAGATAAAAGTAAGGGAACAAAAAAAAAATATGTCAGAAAGCTTACATGAAACGAAATGTCAATCAATTACTGTAACAATAACAGCTCAACATCCATCAACATTCCAAAACTAGACTTATTCAAATGCAGAAACAGAATGACGCTATAAAACTTTGTTCAAATGAAGATCAAAATACACTGCCAACTTCACAAGATCACAACGCATCTAATGAGGAGGGCACAATTCACATGTACCAAAAAAAGTGAATTGGAAAAAAAAATAAGAAAGGGTAAATAAGAGTTTACAGAAGAAGTGTGAAAAGGGGAAGATGGAAAGAATGGAAGATTGAATACGAATATGTTCTGTGAGGAAAGCACTTATTTTCTTGATTTTTAAATTGATATAAATATAACTGTCATGCCCACATGGAAAGATCTATCCTTAATGGACCAATATCTTTGCAAGTTCTGAGGTGTTTACCGTATTTTCCTGACATTTGTAGTAATTTCATTTCAGGATATCTCTGGTTACATTGTGGTAAAATATGATTCTAAATATAGTGGAGTTTCTCTTTTAACTCTGAGCCATATCAGACTAAAAGTTCATACTGGATTTAAAATGCTCTCTAATGAATGCTAAGTAGCAGCAGTAGACAGGGGGTCCATTTTATGAAAGTCTTATGAGAGTTTTTTTTCACTCACAAGACACAAGTATGAGAGACTTCATGAAGTGGATTTTAAAGTTTCTCACAGCTACACGTACATTTGAGCAACTTTGGCCATTCTGGGATTTACGTGATGACTTCATGAAACACACCCCGGGTTCTAGTAGGCTAAGGGTTAAGAATGAGAAGAACTATATCCTTGATATTTCCTCTTACAATAAATTTCCATTCTTTTAATTAATCTCCTCTTAACCTCTCTTTCACTCTCTATTTTTTGGAAGAAGACGTCATCTTATCATAAAGACAGAAGAAGGTGGAGGATAGCAGTTCAAAATGACTGAAATTTGGGTGCTAACAATGTAACAGGACAAAGAAGAACAGAAAAGGTTCACTGCTCAAAAAAGATACATTTTTGCTTTGAGACAATCACATGATGATAACAGAGGATGACAGTTAGTTTTGAGTGGAAATGACAATTGTTTATGGGGTTACTTTTTGTTTTGTCGAGTTGTTACTTGGTGTTGCTAGTGGGGGGGGGGGGGGCGGGGGGAGGGGAGAAAGGGGGTGGGGTGGGGGTGGGTGGAGATGATAAGAGGTGATGACATTTAATGGGGGCGGGGTCATTTTAGGGGCCACACCTGTCCGTTCAAGGATGCGTGCTTCCGTTAATACCTTGGAGTCGGCTGACGACCTCACTGCGGGATGAGCTGCTGCTGCGATCCACTTCCATCTCGGGTGACATGTTGTCTGCACAGAGGGGAGAAAAATAAGAGAGAATAACAAGGGTGAATGAATGAATGTCATTGTTTTTGTTGTTATTTTTGTTGTTGTTGTTGTTGTTTGTTGCAGTTGTGTGCCACCAAAGTGACCACTTTCGGCAACAGAATACAATACTACGATACATATTTACAGAATTTTTGTGAATCAGGACATTTTTGTGAATTGAGACTTTGTAATAATTTCGCAAGTTGTTAAAATTCGCAATCATGGAGTGCAGCAATGGAGAAATCAAACATATGCCCTTTACATTTCTGTTGAGATCAGAGTTAAAGGGGATGGCTAGTAACTGATCAGTAGGAATCAGTGGGAATGCTGGGGGATTATTGTTCCAATCCTTGTGGGATTCAGTTAAGAGTACATTATATATCTATTGTTGTGTGAAAATTATTTGCTTCAGAATGGTCTCATATTCAAGTAATGTGCAGTTCAATGTTTCCAGGTTAGCATGCCTGTACAGTGTCGGGGCGATCGTTAACGGGCATTACTTGAATATGAGACCATTCTGAAGCAAATAATTTTAACACAACAATAGATATATAATGTACTTTTAAATAAATCCCACAAGGATTGGAACAATCATCCCCCAGCATTCCCACTGATTCCCACTGATCAGTTACCAGCCATCCCCTTTAATATTTTAGAGAGTTGTTAACTTTGCGATTAGCACCCAACTCGTGAAATTCATGAAAGTATAAACCCTGTGAAATATATGGTGTATACAGTATGGAGTGTACTGTGAGTCACAATAAAATATCGGAAAATGTTACGAGTGTCACAGTAATCAGTGGGGAGGGGGGGTTCATATTATCCATGGATGAACTCACTCTTAATTTTTTATTCTAAGCATTTGAGACAGGGCTAATCTTGTTTTCATAAATACATTACATTGATGTCCTGCAAAATCTTCCTACTGTTGTACCCACTAGTGAAATTGATACTAATCAAACTTAGCAAGAGAGTCCGAAGACATCGCATGCAGTCAATCACTAAATCAGTGTGTTGTGATGGCACAAATTGAGGAGAAAAATAACCCGGCACACAAATAAAGCCACTTAGATATTTTTGCCGTAAAAGGCGGATCGTGCTTTGACTGAAGAAAATCCAGAACATGTGATATGTTTGTCCGCGTAAACTTCATGCTCTTGTTCTACACTGGGGGTGGGTAGCCTATTATTAAAGGCTCGACCTTCACGATTATTCAAAATTCCCCTTCACTGGGACTCACAACTGTCAGTTAGTTTTCCTGCCCACATTTGCAAGCAGACAAATAAAGCCATTCAAACTGCCTATCTTGTGTGGTATCATTGCATAATTAGGCCACCCTGTTGCCGAATTTCCAACAATCACAATTTTTGATGGGCTGACGTGTTTTATACAAGCTGCATGCAGACCCCCACCCACATGCTCTCTGGCAGTTGGCCAGCTGACGCAATGATTACGTTCCCAGCACTTATCTCGGCAAAGCGGCAAGCCCAAGGTTACACACTCATTATTACATGACTAAACACATAAACACACTCAGCATTCGTCTCATTCACATTCATAATTCCTTCACCCTTCCACTTTCTTTTTTTCTCTTGCTTACAATCTCACCTCACACCCACACTAAACTCATAATATCATTGAATCTGTTTTCTTAAGTTTTAAATGAGTTATATTGGCAGTGAAATTTTCTCTTTTCTTCCTCTTTGTTCCATATAAAAAGGTCATTTTATTTGATCATTACAATGAAACTGGACCACATCAAATTATTTGGAGAATGAAATATATTTCATGCAAATTTGATACTCTATCCTCTCCTCACTAGCTCATACAAAGTGTATCTGTTTAGTTCCTTTAATCATTAGTCTCGCTTCATACATTTAGAAGAGCTATCGAAGCCTATCAACAATTATTATTTCATTGGTATACCTGTTGTGTTTACTATCATCCATGCCATTCTGTCTGTCTGTGTTTCTGTTTGTCTATTGGATAAGCCTTTCTCCATAAATCGTGACCAAAGCTTGAAACTACAAATTGTGAAGCTCACGTAATAATTAATTAGGGATGGGGGCCCTCTGTACTGGGAAGCTCCATGCAGCTCAGTCGCCGATAGCAACAGCTTTCACTATTCACTTGCTCACTGGCCAATGGGGTTGTCCATAGAGAAAGACGGAATTGAATTTTCTTGTTCAGAGTTGGCTTTCTACTCTGTTTTTACATGAAAAAAAAAAATGACGAACTGAACAGCACTGGATTGGCAAATACGTGATACTGGACTGATACAGTATGCGAGATCAAGGAGGAGTTTCCTCCCGGCAAATTCAATCGCCATGACAATAACTTACAACAACTTTCTCCAGAACGACTTTCTCTATTTCGCGTGTCTTCACGGCAGGAAGTGAATTGTCATGCATTTTTTCCCAAGAATTTGAGTACAAGGAAGTCCTTGGGCTAAAATTGCTTCACAAACACAGCCCTCCCTAAGTTTTTTTTTTTTCCCTGTCATTCTCCTTCTGACTCTATAAAAGCATCCCCTTGCTCTCCCTCTCTCCCCTCTCTCTCTCCTACTCTCTTGTTTTCTCTCATCCTTTCTTTTATTCTCTTTCTCTCTCATGTTGTCTCATTCTCTCTCTCTCTCTCTCTCTTTTTTTTCTCTGTCTGGGTGCATTTTTAGCAAACTTTTTCTAGGTCGAGACATGATTTTAAAACCGTGTTTTGTGGTTTAAATTTTGCCATCAACGGTAGTCTTGATTACAAACACGGTTTTGACACATTGTTTTGAAATGCACTGTGAAGGTGCAATACAAAACCATGTTTCACTAGAAACAAGGTTTTGAAAGTCTTATAACTTCAACTGTCATTTGAAACACTGTTTATGTGATATCATAGTTGCACACGCCCTGTTTGATCAATCTAACTGCCATGGGACGAGCTGAACATGATGAGATGCACAATGGCACAGTCTGAGCGAGCCAGAACGCACTCCGAATGATCTCTTTCAGAGCATGTTTCAAAATCGTCTTTCTCTGTACGCAAAATCTTATAAATGCAACCAAAGCCACATCCTCTGCAAAAAATCCTCCGGCCCCACTCACCTTTCTCGTACACGTCCTGGCAGCTGGGCCGGCGGTCCCCTCCGTTCAGGGCCCGCAAGGGGTCCTGTGCGGCCTGGATGGGCTGGATGGTCTGGATGGGTGGGCTGCGGCTGGGCTCCTGGTCCGACAGGGATCCCTTCATGGCCTTCTGCTGTTGCTGCTGTTGCTGTTGCTGACTGGATGACTCGACTTGCTCCTGCAGTCGTCTCCTGCTGCGCTTCTCCTTTTTCAGACGACGGACAAGGATAGCTGAGGTGGGGAAGGATGGGGGAAAGAGAGTAATAAAAAAATAATTGACTGTCAATAAATTTGAATTTCTGCTCAGTTTGAAAATAAAAAAATCATTGATATCATCCTGCATGCAAGTCATGGATATCAATTTTTTAGATCATCTTGTTTCTGTCCAATACAGAGCAGTTTTTGAAAATAATGTTCACAATTCTGGTGTAGCTGCAAAACTTTTTTCCCTCTAAGACCTCATGGGTCTATATCAACCAACTTGATAAAACAGGATATATTCATGAATTGGATCTCATTCTTTAAATCATCCTCACAACCCTGTGCCATGTGTGTTGTCCTCCTAGATTTGTAGAACAATTGATTCTCTTATCTCTTTTACATTGCAGAGAACAAGGAAATTTACAGATATCCTCAACTTGTGTGTTTGGGTTACTTAAAACAGAAGTTGGGTTATTCAAAATGGCAATCTCTTCGATCTCCTTGTTGCACACAACGTGGCAGGCAACGTTGGCGGACAGACTCACCGAATCTCCTCTGCTCTGCCACGAGCTGCTTCTCCAGGGATTCCCTCAGCTCCCGCTCACGCAGAAGTTCAAGCTTGAGCTCGGCTATAGGGTGGGGGGGGGGGGGAGCAGCAGGGGATGGGAAAGGAGACCAGAAGGAGCAGAGACAGCATAGAAAATAATGAGAGACACAGAGAATGATGGCAGATTGAAGGAGAGAATATAGAATAAGTGTTTGTCAGAGAGACAGAGACAGACAGACAGACAGACAGACAGTCAGACAGACAGAGACAGTGAGAGGAGGAGGAAAGGAAGGGAGAGAAAAACAAAGATAAAACAAATGAAAATTTTGTGATTTGGGCAAGTAGTCAACAGCACCATCAAACTGCAAACAATCAGACAGAATTAAACAAATATATACTACACAGCTATACATCCATATATATATATATATATATATATATATATATATATATATATATATATATATATATATATGTCTGTGTGTGTATATGTGTACACACAATGTATGAATACATATGCAAGTATATAAGTGCATATACACATAGTATCAATAAAGCTGAATATATTCAGTCTAACACAGAACAAATTACCTCCAGGGAATCATATTGATATGTTAGGGTTGCAGTAAGAGTGAAATTCTATTCTTTTTTGCATGGCCTAATAGGACAACAAATCTTACTGTGTATCATTGGCTGACATTTGTGAAAATAGAAATAACTTAATGAGAGTAAACTGAGAGAAAACCGTGGGTGAGTGCAGAACTGACTACCACAAACAATAGCCTGAGAACGGCCCTCAGAGTACAAGGAACAACAAGTGACATCGATCTATTTTGCCGCAAACTTTATGTCACACAGACCTGAATTAGTTTCCTGAAGGGCTTATCTTTGATTGCTGGTTGCCTGCGACTCTTGCCATCGTTTCCCAACGACGGGGGACTGAATATACATCCTGTAATGATTCTTCTTCACCACAAGAGATACATATTGATAGACACAAGGTTTTATTTACTTTACAGCTCTCTCGACTCCTCCCTTATCAAGGGATTTAGGGCTGTGGAGTGAGAACCAATATGGATTTTTTTTTTGGATATCATTATTTTCGTTTTTGGAGACGACTAACCTTGCTAGTGTGTAAAAAAAAAAAAAAGGTAAGGCATCCCAAGGCAAGATTGCGAGTGCATTGTATCAAACCAAGGATATGTGATGCAATACTGTAGATTTTACCATCTGAAGCACTATAGCTGTGACCATTCAGAGGGGGAGGCAATTCTACATTTAAGGACAAGTTCACCTTGATACATGTGGATTGAGCGAATGCAGCAAGATTTGTAGAACACAACAATGAAAGTTTAAGGAAAATTGGATAATCCACTCAAAAGGTTGTTTTTTTTTTCTTTTCAGTGCCGCCATCACTGGATGAGAAGACGACCATAAGTTTGTGATGTCACATGCACAGAATGATATAAAGAAACTAGAAGAAAATTTTTTGAAAAGTAAGCATTCCTTCCAACTTGTTACTGACATATCTTAAAAGGGTACTATTATTCAGAAAAAGAAGAATTCAAAAAAGGGGGAATGTTGAAAATACTAAAACTTATATATGTAATATAAATCCGATTTTTTAGAAAATCTGCCATCACTGTTTGCTTTTGTTTGTTTGTTTTACTTTTCTTTACCTTCAATGTCAACTTGGAACTTGAATGGGAAGCAGACACAAACTGTAACATTTTTTTTTTTTGTATATTGCTGGCACCATAAAAAGGATTTCAGAAATCTTGCCAACTGAGAAGTAGCAAAAAAGAAAGAAAGAAAAAAAAAAAGGATGCCTCGTTTCGCACCGACCAATTCCTACCACCGAGATCTGGCGAGTCATTTGTGTGGTTTTATATTTTTCCAAACAAAGGGAGAAACAAAACTCCTGATACTATTGACAACTCGTATTTCAATGGACCAATTACATTTCAAAACTTTCATCATCACAACTCAGCACATTTGAGATGCTAAAAGAAAGTACACTCGAACAATCACATCTTGTGATATTAATTGCAGCTCATAATTGGTCGGGGGGGGGGGGGGGGAGGGGTGGATCCAGAGAGACAAATCTGCAAGCCAAGATTCAAACGAGCAGGAGTACTATTATGACAGGGTTGTTATTTGAAGGGATAGGAAGTAGCAATCACTGGATGACAACTGGGGCGCACGTAAGAAACACTAACAGTTGGGAAAACAATGCCCAACCAGCTTTCACTTTGACCACAGGCCTCTACTTTTGCATGCTAGCAACGGTGGGAAAGTGATGGCTGCATTACAATTAAATTCTGGAATAAATGGCTGGTGCAGTTTCCCTCGGAAAAAAGCACTTGTAGCAGACACACAATCGAAGTGATTTATTGACCTTGTTTTGATAGGGCATTTAGAAAATTGTATTAGCTCCTTTTCTCAGGGCATTATGGCAGACACAATTATCTTTCATGACATTCAGTGCTTCATCAATTATCTTCTGTTGTTGTTGGTTTTTCATTAATGGCATGCACATGACTGCTGCTTTTCGCCCACTGCAGATATCATTTTGATAATGTAGTCACACTCCACAAGACTGGTTCAAAGCTAACCCTTTTTTGGGGTAGGTTCCTAGTGACTGGTATCTTGACTGGAATGTGACTCCTTCAAGAAACATCTAAAAACTCTTCTATTTATGTCTTAATCTTGCTCTGTATTTATGCACCTTGAGCCCTATACAGAGTGAATTTGATGCAATTTAAGTTGATATTACTCGTAGTAGTAGTGGTAGTATCATCACTATTAAATATGGCCATTTATTGTTCTTATTTCATCATCTTGAAGTAGCAAAATGGCACTTGACAATTGAATGAAAAGAGTCACCAGGTTTAAAGCAGTCACAGTGATTGCATCACAATGTGCTATCATGCATTTTATATTGATACCACTGCTACACAAACATCTTTTGACTAGCCATTTTTGTTCACAGAAATGTAAAGAATACCATTCAAAGTATTTTTTATTTAATGAAATTGCTATCATATTTAAGCAGGAAAATTATTCCCTGTGGTGTGATTAGGTTTAATAGATTATAAAGTATTTATTTAGCCCAGGAGAACTTTCAAAAGCATACTCTATTTTGCAATGACTGTTTTACTTTTCTGCATTCAAACATGAATATACAGCCAAATCAGAAGTTGGTGCACTCTCTATGTAGCAGGTACTCCTCTTGAGCTTAGGCAAGCATGTATTGGTAATGCCTTCATAAACTTTTGGTTCCTGTTGATGCTTTGAGAACAATCACCAAATGACAGATATAAATCATCTTCTACTTGTGTTGCAAACCAAAGACATTATTTCACGCAGACACACACACACCACACACACTCACTCACACAAACACTTCATACAGTTATGTGTGTATAATTATATACATGAATATATTTACATATACAATAATCAAAAGATGATTTGCAACTAGAACCAAAACTATCATTACCACAACAATGATATCTACTCCTGTAATAGCTGCTCACGGCACAATGCAAACCAAAAATTTATACACCCAGTTATAGTCAAACCACAATCTCTTCACACCCTTTTATTTCATTATATTTTTTTTCTTAGTTGTAATGGTACCCAGTGAATATGATAATGGCAGCAAAGAGAAAATTGAATGAACAGTGTATTTCCGGAGTGTTCGAATGCAAAAGACACAGTTATGATACCACAAAGTTGAGGAAATGAATGCATATTACAGTGTACTTTTAATGAAGCAATATCATACACTGTATTTACAACTAGCACTCATCAGTTACCATCACGTTCATCATGTATGCCTGCAAATTAAAGTAGCAGAGATATCTACTAGACAAGAAGATGGGGAATACTAAATTAGAATCCAAAGAAATGAAAATAATATGATAATTGTGATCTATATAGTGCATAACAATCATCAAGTTACTCTGTATGCGCTTTACATACATGTAGTGAGATTCAGATACTGACACTAAAATAATCACTTTCTAAAAATTAAGAAAGTAACTAAATAACTTTTCTGGTACAGTATCTGGAGTTACGGCAAAAAAAAAAAAATCTTCTACCATCTACACTTCTGAAAACAGAATGGGTGTCTTAAGAACAGTCTTGAATAATGCAAATGTAGGTCTTTTCCTTATTTCTGTTGGTAAGGAGTTTCAGAGAACAGAGGCAGATGCTGAGAAGGCTCTATTGCCATATAAAAAGAGGAAGAAACAATGCCCCCCACCCACACACACACAAAATGTTTAGTCATAAAAATTATTGAAACATCAAGTACATTGTGTGAAAGCATAATTTGTTCTTTCCCTATAGTGGATATTGTTTTTCTCTGTGGTACTGTCTTGTCACCACCGTTTGTCATCGTCATATCCATTCACATGTTGGTAAGGACTGAATATGCATAGTGGCATTTGAGATTTCAGAAAAAAATCAAACAGACATGGAAAATGGTTTAAAGGGATGGTACATTTATGGCTGAGATGATGGTTCAGGTTTCAAACTTTTTAATGTGAGATAATGAGAGACCTCTTACAAAAGATGATAGAAAATATAATTCTAGGAGGAATTCAGAGTTTATTTGATGAAAATTGGTTTTGAAATGGCTGAGATATCCAAAACAAAGCAATCCTAATAAAAGGTGGGACTCACCTTTTATCAAGATATCTCAGCCATTTCAAAACTGATTCTCCTCAAATAAACTGAACATTGAATGCTCTTTAAATTTTCATAGAGTGGTGTCTAAGTATCTCCAAGAAAGTAAACAGCTTAATTCTCAATTCTCTGATCTATCCCTTTATGGCGGGAGAGGACAAGAGAAGGAATAAGAACAAGGAAAAGATAGACAGAAGGTTAGATAGCTGGAGAGTGAGAGAGAGAGAGAGAGAGAGAGAGAGAGAGAGAGAAGGATAAAAAGAGGTGGAAGAGATGAGAGAGGAAAGATACAATGAGAGTAAGCACAAAAACTTTGCTCCCCCATGCCCGTACGTCACAGATCCACTCTTCACTTCTCGTCTGAGCCGAACGAGCCCTGACCTTTCTGTGCGATGAAAAGTGCTCGGTATGGTTTGTTGGCTTCTTGAAGCCGAGTTTCCCCCCGCCCGCTGCTTGATACCTTAATTCACTGTTACCAATTCACTAGCATTTCAGTAAATTTTTGATGTTTTCCTTCTTTTGAAAACTGTTCAAATCTATACCACCATAAACCATCTTCCTACACAGTGACCTTACTGATCTAGAAATAACAAATCTCCCTTTTTCTCTTGGCCAGAATTTTGCCCCTTTGCCAATTTTAGGCCTTCATTAGGAAAATCTTCCTGTTTCTACAAAAAACATTTTCCCCCCTCCCCCATGACATCCTTCATTAGAAAAAATTACTTCAGTAACTCTATCACTAATCTTTTGGACAGCTCTAAGGACTTTACAAAGTAAAAACATTTCCAACAAGAGATTAATTACATCTATGCCA
Source organism: Diadema setosum (assembly GCF_964275005.1). NCBI lineage: Eukaryota > Metazoa > Echinodermata > Echinoidea > Diadematoida > Diadematidae > Diadema > Diadema setosum. The sequence continues at coordinate 16,626,493 of NC_092695.1, forward strand.
CCCACAAAATTATTGAGGAACTAAAACATGAAAATTACATAGCTTAAAACAAAAGTGTCTGTGATTGAACAAGCTGCAAAAAGAAAACAAATTCCCTGTTTTTCATTCTTCCTTAAAAAAATAAATTATAGTGTCCTCTAGAATGATAAAATATTACAATCAGTTAAATGATAGTTTACCTAATGTTTACCTAAACAAGCTGTGCTTATGAAGATGGTCCCATGCCTTTCCAATTGGACAGGTTTTTTTTTACAACTTTATTAAAAGTGTTTCTCTGCTAGTGTACCTAAAATTTGACATAGCTTTATCAATGTCTTAAATGTAAACATTTCTCCTGTGATTGTACTACATAATTGATGCATGTAAATAATTCATATAATCATGCTGACACTCTGTTAAATTTTGCTTTATTGCATTGAAAGTGGAATGCAGAAATAAATACTGAACTGAACGGAAACTGAATAAAGACAACCCCTCGTTCCGGCAAAGACAATACCGCCACGAATTCAACTGACACGTAAAATGAACCCGTATCATGTGAGTTGGAATCAATGGGAATTGAGTTATTTAGTAGGCCTGGTGGCAGGTATTTCATTTCATTTTAGTATTGTCACAACAGGATGTGCGCAAAACATGGCGTATGTATCTAACTGTGGCAAAGAAACCACGACCGCTGGGTTAAACCGTTCTGCTCACGACCCTATTGTCACGCATGGACAGGAAATAATACACTTAGCTTGACTGCAATATCTTTTTACCTTGCTCCAAAGCTTCTCCTTTTTTTTTGTCACTGTCAATTGCTTTCTTCCTACTTCCTATCGCAATTGCACATGTCAAAATCTTCTCGCTTGGCAGAGAGAGGTCAAAGGTTACGAGGAGACTGGGTCAGTGGCAAGTGGCTGCCTAGCTGGTCAATGGGAACTCAACTCCTTGCTGTATGAAATCACATGTGACTAGCCCATCATATTTTCTTGAATGCCAGTAACTTGTGCCTCAGTGTTTTGTTTTCTACTCCCAATTTTTGGTCGACCACAAAATTTAGCACAAAATGGAAACAATTAGCTCATTTTCTTTCAGTCTCTGTTTTTCCCAGCAATGCTACAAGTGATGACTTTTGTGCCAGTAACAAATATGACATCATTCCAAGCAGAAAGACAAAAACTAAACATGTAATTTCAGAGGGAGGAAGAGGGGAGGCCAATATTATATTCAAGACAAAATGTAGAAGCACCATGCATGAATATCATGAGTTGAGCAAAGCAGAATAGGAGAACTGATACAAATTGACAGTGATGACATCACGCGAGGCGGAGAGATCACATGATCTGGGAAATCATGTGACATTGGGTATATGTCATATTCTGGGATGTTATCCATGAAAAAAATAACCATTCTTGGAAGAGGCATATAAAAAAGTTGTTGAACGGAGGAAACAAGGAATTTACTATTCCTAGGCATGTGGCAGGGAGTATATAGATGTGAATCTGTATACTTTTTTTTTGTGTGGATTTCAATGTGTGTTTGAACTCTTGGGTTCTTGGGTAGTCAAAGTTGGTTTTGCATCTGACAACATTTGTAACTTCATCATTTTTCACCATGAGCTGTGGAAACAGAGATAGAACTATGGAAACCCAACTTGTGAAATTAACCTTGCTTGAGCTGGCACGACAAATCGTTTTGCATTCATCTCAGTGACCTTGGGAACATATCCTCACAAGTGTCACGCACACATTGGGAGGAGGATGATGAAATGGGAGCTAGCTTACCTTTCTCTAGGTTGATCTGCTTGTCCCTCTGGCGGGCGTTGTCCGAGGCGACCTTGAGGAGCCCTTGGATGTTGGTGAGCAGTGTCTCCATGGAGGATGGACCCTGCTGTAGCAAAGGGAAAAGAGGAGATGTCACTGGTTGAAGCCCAAAGGGGATGGACGTCACAAGGGTTTATGGCTTCCTCAGACATCCTTTGGGTCTCTCCAGGAAAGATATGTCCATGTCATTATGACTATCACATCATCAGTACAGTGGACTCCCCATTATAATGAAGTCCTTGGGACCGGCAGTTTTCTTTCGTTATATCGAAATTTCGTTATAACCAAAAAAATAAACAATAAAAAAAAAAAAAAAAAACAGAGTGGATAATGTTGCAGCCTGAATTTTTACTTCATTGTAACAGGAATTTTGTTATAACCGCGTTAGTTATAGCGGGAGTGCACTGTATTGCCTTGTTTTGTGTACTCAATACTGAACACATATCATAATGACTGGCAAATGTATATGGTGTTGAGCTACAAGAACCTCTGCACAAAACTGGTAATATATAATGTAGATGGGACAAAAGCGAAGCCATGCAAAGTAAATTCTCTGACTACCAAAATTGACTTTCTACCTGTACTGACTGTCTAAACTTTAATGATACCAATCCATCTTTTAACCACCACAACCCCATTCTTTACCTCACCTTCTTAAACTCTATCCCCCTTCCTGACCGATCTATTCTCCCCCTCCCCCTACTACGCCGGACATAGATTCATCCCTGCTTACCATTTGGTGGGTCAGCATGTCGCTGGCAGTCAGTCCCTGCAGGGTCACCGCTGACTGGCTGGTACTGTTGCCGTGGAGCTGTTCATAGTCGTCCGGCCTGGCGTGGGACACACCTTCGGTCAGGGAGCCATCTGAAGAGGACAAAAAGGGAAAGGACGATGTACTCATCATTTCACCTTTTCTCTCATTCAATAAGCATTCCTAATAGCAAGCCAAAAGAGTAGATTGCATTGCAATTTTCCTTTCCCCCCCCCCCCTTAAACAAAAAAAAATAACAATTTGAAACCTACACAACTTCTGATCAAGATCATCCACACATATTCTTCTAACTATAAACATCATTAGCACACATGGGCTCACACAATGCTTCAAAATTTTGAAGAGTGATTCTAAATTCCTCAAAAATCAAGCATTTCGAGTCTGCAAATTGTCACATTATATCTCACAGCCCAGTGCATGTCCATAACAAACTTTGTAAATATTTTTTTTACAAGTGTAGATATGAACAAGACTACCTATTGCCATGCGAAAAAAAAAAAAAAAAAAAAAAGAAAACATTATGGTGAGCTCAGTATCAATTACACATTTTCTGTTATTTCTGTTATAGTTGGTTGTAGGAGAGCACTGGTGAAAATAGTGGAATATCTCTACAATGATTCCAGCAATTCTGCAAAATGCAAAAGCTAGAGCTATAAATCAACAAAACCATTAAAAGAGATGTTATTCAAATGCTTGCAAAGGCTATGCTATGACATTTTTTTCTTGATGTTAATGAAGCTAAAAGACATGCAAATTGAAGAAAAAAAAAAGAACCATGGACCTCAAACCATATTCTCATACTCCTTGCCTATAGCAAAATATGTTGTTAAGTGTTATGGTAAAAGGAAGCAGAGATGAAAATTAAAATTTGGAAATAAATCTTACTCAAGCCAGAGTTTTTGCTTTCCTCCCTGGTTGCAGCTGTTGAAAGAGTGAAGAAACAATAGGACGATAGTTTGAAAAAAATCATGCAAACTTAATGGTCTTAAAATGATGCAAAGAATATGCTGTCCTTTGACTGAAACTCTAGTTAGGTGGTTTACTTCAAAAAAAAAAAGATAAATAAAACTTATTCAAATGCATTACTATCGTCATCTACTGAATGCTTTCTCCTTTATCAAATTTCAGCACAATGTCCATAATGATGCAATACTAATCCTTCGTGTGCTCTAACATTACAAAGCACTAACAGAGGAAGTTCAATTTAACACTAATGAAGATTTACAGGATTATGTTCATCCTACAAATACAACAACAACAACAACAACAACAACAACAAAATCCACTTCCTTCTCACCCCGCCCTCCCTCTCATGGATGATGCTGGATCAAGTTGTCAAGTTTAAATCAGACAAAAAAAAAAAAACACCAAGCAAAATTGGAACTTCGAGCTGGAATGAATGCTTGAGCTTGGCATGTCACCTTCAATTATAGACAGGAATCATAGTAATAGTTTCATTATTTGAATATGACACTACCCCCATCGCAGTGTGGTGTTCAATTAAAAGTGTAGCTTCTCATAACATCAGTTCATCAGTTACTGGAAATCAAAACTCCTCACATGAAGAATTTGTGTACATTGTGTAAATGAAGGGATGAACGAGTGAACGAAAGTCCATACAAAATTCCAGCAACTGTTTTTCTTTTCCACTTGATATCTATTTTTGAAAAAAAAATGAAAACAACTCATTCTATCTTACAAATAAAGCAAATGCACAATAGAATACAAGCTGAAATTATCACCTCTCTGCAAAGGCAGAATTACAGATTACGTGGAATAAATAGACACTCTAGAGGGATGGTCAGCAGTCACACAGAGCCAGATTTGCCCCGAGCATTGGGGGTTCCTGCCTTCAAAATCCTGGCATTAAGAAATTTAAAAAAATGAAACAACATGGTTTGCAGTTCAGAATAATTTTCCTTACGACAGTTGCCCAATCTTGCCTATCTGATTGGTTATGTCTTTACGTAACAGATTTCTGCAAAGCAGAAACCATTCTGGGGAATACTTATTTGTATATCCTTCCCAAAATGCATCAGCCAGCCGCTATTCACACTGCATTTAGATCTATTGAATTCTCATCAGAAGTGGATCTCATCAAAAATAAGTAAGTGGGGGAGGTGGTAAAAAAGGGGGGAAAAGACATCACATGACCATGTCACAAGCCTCATTTGCTGACAACAGTGGACTCAAATTAGTTGCCCTGCGCCTGAAGTGAGAGGTCATAAATTTCCAAACGAGGTTCAATGTTTTCAATGGACACACACATATATATGCATGATCGTCTGCCGAGTTTGGTATGGGCTTCAATTTGAGCGAAAATTTCCCTCCTGGAAAGGCTCTCGCTAGCGAGAAACTTCTTGGTTTATTCACTCCATGATGTTGGAGTGATGTAGCCGTAACACAGCACACCATTTTGTCGATTCTAAACTATGAAATAGGAGGAGGGGTTCACTTCTGGCAAAACGGATGTGGGCTATAAAGAATACACTTTTATTTTTTCATCTTTCCCACATGGGTAGCTTCTTTTTGTCACTGTCAACCTGACCCCACTTCTGATTTACACCTTGATTTAGAAAAAACAAACAAGCAAATAATGCCCATCTGATGACTTAGCCAAATTCTGAACAGCTCTAATAATGGCGACCACTTGCATACCTTATAAAAAGAGTGTGCCGAAAAAAGACACGTGTATAAATATCACGGAGACAAAATTATCTGACTGGCAACCGCAGCTTTCGAGGAGTCACCATCTCCATCCCGACTAAAAATAGAATTGTTACCATGGAAACAGTGACTTTAAAAAAAATCATGGAAGCATAGTCCATATATATATTTTCTGCAGCTCTGGCTTCTTGCAAGGAGGTACTAGGCTCGCCTAGTACCTCCTTGCTTCTTGTGTAGACGTGATCTGACAGTATCCCTCTACAGTGCGGATGACGTTGGGTGGTTTCTTTTCTTTTTCTTTTTTTGGGGGGGGGGGGGGGAGAATGGAGTTGGGGGAGTGAAAAGGAGGTGGGGTATGTGTGGGAAGTCCAACCGGAATACTTGCTCATTGCGTGAAGATGTTGGCGAATCAAATCTCGTGTACCTAGGCTGTGCTCCATGGCAGCCATGGCCTCCTCATGGATGCGGTCGCTCTCCTTCTCGTTCTCGTCCTCGTTCATGGCGGATGAGCCGGTGCTCTTCGGGGACAGCGCCCCCTGTGAGCCGCTGATGCCGGGACTGTGGCCGTCGGAGGAGCGCGGCGAGATCTCCCCGTTCTCCAGCCCTTCCTCCTGGTCGTCGATGTCGGCGGAGGCGTGGCTGTGAGAACTGGGCTGACTCGACTGTGAACAGACGTGTCAAATGAAAGAGTCAAACGTTATGGTTCAAAGAATCACTCAAAGGTCGCATATACATTTTTGCAAATGTCAAAAAAAAAATTCATGGTTGAAGAAGAATGTACCTCCACATTGTGTATGACATCTTACAGTAATATACACCTCAAACGAAATGAATAACTAACCCCACGGCACTCAAGAATACAATCTCATTTGGTACTGAGAATAATGGTTGGCACTTTTTTTTGGGTCCAAATAAATTCACTGGAAATCTTTAGTCTTGTTTCCCCTCCATTGTAAAGAGGTATCCAGTTTTATCGTACCTGAGGGAAAGTTTGAATTACCTACCTCTACAATCTACAGCTTATGAAAGGAATCTAATTTTCAGTGCTGCATATGGGACACACAAACTTTAAATCATACCATCTTTCTGTATCTTCCTTTATTTTTGCACCATGACACTTGACCTCGCACCAAGACATTACATTTGCATCATGTCTGGACAACTATTAAAATTGAAAAATTCACTGACACTTTATGTCATGTACAGATTAGATTTTTGAAGTCAATTTGCTTGTACAACAGGGTGAAAATCACCCGATTTTTCTTGCTTCTCCCTTTTACTACACATGGGCTTCCATAAGCCATTAAAAACAATTTTATAGTCACTCTAAATACCTGAACACTCTTACATAGTACACTGAATCCTGATGTCAACACAGTTGGAATTACATCCATACTGCTGAAGTAATTTGCGACAATGATTTGAACATTCATGAGGTAATCTACTATATGACAATTTCAGCATTGCTGCTTGTGCTGGATACATTTGATGTGGTGTAACTGGGATGTGCTCCTTCCAGAAAATTGCACTGGATGTCTTTGAATGACTGGGACATACTCCTGTGAGAATGAACACATCCCCCAAACAAAACAAGAATTATGACAAGTGCCACGGCTCTTTGTCTGAGGTGATGGAGCTAGCCCCGGAGAGAGAGACCGGAGTTCTTACAACTCTTTCTTGCCCTCCCTCCCCTGGGTTCGAAGCTCTATCTACACAATCTGCAAGCCACACCTCCTAAATGTTGCATCTGTTACTTGGCGAGACATAACCTTGATGCTGAGGGGGCAAGTTCGATTAATAAATCAGCGAGTCAATCATTCATGGGCCCCCGGTTAAAGAATACAGCCAGAGAAAACACATCAATTTCTCTTGCACCAACTTTTTTCCCCCCAATCCACCTCTGCTTTTGCCGCGGAAACCGTGAAAATGGGGGTATAATTCATGAGCATCGAGGGAAGAAAGAGTTGGAAAACTGTGTCAATTGTTTCTTTTCAAGCTCGACCCGAAATGGGCTCATGTGATGCATGTTTAATATCGTCATACATCACACCGTTCCTTCTGTTAACAAACTTGTGCATTAATATCCGGGGACTGCTGTTTTGGAAGATATGAGAAAGAAAGAAATAGGGGGGGGGGGGAAAGACTGACTCAAAGAAATAGATAAACAGACAGACAAACAAGAAGAGTGAGACAGACAGACAGACAGAGAGAGAGAGAGAGAGATAGATAAAGAGAGAATGGAGGAGGGGGTCCTGTTTCCATGACGGCAATTCTTTCCTCCATTTGGCTGTGGTAATTACCCCTTTCACTCTGAGGGCATCACTCTCCTTCACAGCGTTTTGCACATCAAGAGCATTCATCAATGATAGAGTCAAACACACAGTCATTATTCTCTCTCTCTCCCTCTCTGGCTCTCCAGTCGCTGGCCGGAACAAAGAGATCCAGTACAACCCCCTCTACTGTTGATGCAGACTTGTAATAGTTGACAGATTTGTTCCCCCCCCCCCACCCAAAAAAAAAATCAAAAAATAAAATCAATCTAATGCTTTTCAAACATTTCCTCACACTTTTGTGTTTGTGTCACAGTATGTTGAGTATATGTTTTCTTCTCTTATTCTTTTGCTGTTACCATTAAAAAGGATATTTCTCTCTCTCTCTTAATCTATCCACCTTTTTCTACCTGTAGTATATAGGCATGTATACATATACATAGGCACACACACGGATACATTATATGATTATATATCATATGTTGGTATTTCTGTGTGCCACATAAGTGCATATATCTTACTAGATGTTAACAAAAAATGTGCTTCTCGCAACTAATGTTTAAAGTCTGCCTCATTCATTTTTCTTCTTTCATTATCTTTCCTAATCACACTGAGAATATTCCACGTCACTGACTTGTGGTGACCTCTCTCATAAATCTCTTCCCAGCTCTACATCCATACACACAGACAAGACACACAAAACACACACACATACACACAAACAGACAGAAAAAAAAAAGCACACCACCCAAGCTCGAGTCTCTGATAGGGATATATCTCTATCAAGTGGAGCTCTTTATACGCTGCACTTCCCGGAGCACAGCACTCTCCCCGAAACGGTCGCCAAGTTTTTTTCTCGCTCGTCGGCTCTCATCTATTATTTGCGGCTCACGTCTCGTTCGGTGGAAATAAAAGTTCCATCACTCCGGGGCTCCAGGATGTATGCTTCGACAACACAGTTAATGATAAATCAAAGAAGTAACCATACAATAACTGAACTTCAACGCTTCCTTCCTTCTCTCTCTCCCCCTCAATTCTCTCTCTTTCTCTTTAGTAATCTTTATGTGACGTTGAAGATTTGCGCTAAACAAAGGACATTTAGCTGCAATATTCACCAGCCTTTCAAGGAGTATGAATCATATTAGTCAGCCAGCTACACCTCCTTCAACTGTTTCAAGGTAAGGCTTGAGCTCCAGACACATTCTTCTGTTCCTCCGAATACAATCCCACAACATAAATACATTAAAGTCTTGAAAATTATGAGATGAAACTTTCATGATTATTGGAGTGTAAATAAGTCACTGGCAGAGAGAGGGGAGGAGAGTATAATGATTACCAGTATTAATAATTTTTGGTACCCTCATTTAAGAAATAATGGAGATTACTGAAAAAGGTTGTGAATGTTTAAATGTCAGATTTTTATCATCACTTACGATGCAGAAAGTACTTTTATTGTCTAAAAAACAATTATGCAAATACTTTGGCCCACTTTACTGTAATGGATAATTATCTGGTATAGCTTATGGTATTCAAAATGTTACTTATGACATGTTGATAATAATAAAGAAATTGTATCAACCACCACGCCAATATCTTTATCTGCTTTAGACTTGACAGATGATAAAATATGATAAGATTCATTTCAAGGCTTGACATGTTCTATCCACATACTGCATTCCACTATATGAAAATTATTATTATATCTATCCTCTCATCACATCAAAAATGCATAATTTAAAACTGGAAGACCAGAAATTTAATAAGGGGATGCAGCTGATAAAACACTGTAGCTAAAACAAAGGCATTTGTGAAATCCAAATGTGTTTTTCCATCAGTGGATTCTTTTAGTGCTCTATCACAGATAATTTCAGCAGATATCATGGCACTAAGGTTTATTATACACATACAGATCCCACCCACCTCATTTCATTCATTGCAGATTCTGTTGATTGAAGTAACAGAATATTGCTGTGACCCTAGCATCGGACAAATACATGTGTGCATGTGTAAACACACATAGTTTATATTTCTACACATATATGAACAACATACAAGGATGTTGTCTAGTTGTTGATTCATATTGCTCTAATACCATATCCTACCATCTCTCCTGTTTTCTCTACCCAAATTGCGCCCACGTACGGAGCATAAACAAGGAACTGACTGCCATTTCCCACGATCCTGACATACAGCTTGTCGGACGCACTTTGGAACAAAATTCACCTCTTCTTGTTTTTCTAAGGCACTTGAAAAAGGATCAAACTTTTTTCTGATGACAACAAACAAAAAAGAAATCATCAAACATGCAGGATTATCTTGGCTTGACATCAACCCCTTTAAAAACATCCCAGTCAAAATATTCCTCAACACTCAACTGAAAAAAAAGAAAAGAAGTACCAAATGAAAAAAAAAAATCAAGGCCAGACCCCAAGTCAAATAGTGGTCAGATAGATGAAGGAAGCAGTTCGGACTAACATGCGATGATTTCCTTAATAAGAAAAATGAGTTGATATAAAAATGTAGGAAGGTAATTGATCATCAGCATGCATCACGTCTCAGGTGCACCTTTCTCCTGCTCGTCTCCGGCCTAGATCGTATTTCTGGCCGAGCTGGTGAGACTCTGCCCTTGAACTATTCACAGAGTCTAGACACAAATTCCAATGCAATCCAGGTGTCTGCGGATGATTGCAGCTTGTTTTGGAAGCGGTGGGGTGGGGGAGATACATACCAACTAAGGTAAAAGAAAGAGATAGGGAGGACTTCACCAGTCGATTCTGGTCAGAGAAACCAGGATGACCGACAGATGGTAGTGACTTTTGGATCACTGATGAGACCCTTTCCCCCCTTTTTGGTTTGCATTGTTGCCATGCATGGATGCTCGCAGGCGATAAACAACAAACATGGATATCGGCACCCTGCCAGTCTCTCCTATCCACACCTATAGGTGAAAGTCATGACGGAGGCAAGAGGCATTTCTGTGCTTCTACGTTCAGCCTGTGTAATAACAGGAATTTACTGGACTGAAAAGTGCAGGCGGAAAACAGAAACCCCACCTCAATCTGCTCTGTATCTCTCTTGCCGCACCTGCCACCGAGTGTGGAGCAAGAAGGGCATTCATACGTACGGCCCACTCTCTTCGGATCCTACAACCTTCTGCTTCTAACACAATGATGTTCAGCTCTGTCTGTCTCTTTTGGCCCATGCAAACACCTTAACCTTCAACGTATCACCGCTTTAAAAAGCATCCCCCTTTCCCCCCAGACTTCCAATGCATCTTTGATGGGGAAAACTCTCCCTCTTTTGCCGGGAAAATTCTTGGCTGGTCTCAAGTGAGGGGAAACTTGTTGAGATGACTCTCAAAGGGGATGTTTGCAATGCAATTTATTCCATTTCAGTGGTGTGCCATTTGCACCCACGAGTGCTTTCCCTTTGTGCACGGTGTCAAGTTTGCACATCACAATCCCTTGTTATTTCTGATGCAACTGTAAATTACTAACCATTTGCAAAATACCTATTCTCTTTGCGAAGCAGACCCATTTCTACCAGAATATTGAAGTATTTGTCAAATTCGTCGCTGCATTTTCCGCTCCGGTTAATGCACTCGCCTTTGTTCACCGTTTTCTCATTGCACTGCATATTGCCATCTTGTAGACAATTGGTTCCTGCAGTGGGCATTTGAACAAGCACGATCAGTATATTTTTAATTACTAATTTCACACTTTTAGCAGCATATTCTCCATCCTCAATTATTCTCCCCCCCCCCCCCCCACTATCACTAGAATACATTATGTCTGTAACCTTCCCCCTGTGCCCTTTTCAAATGGAAACAATAGCCCTTCAATATTTAGCGCCTAAATTGCATCACACCGTCACCTCTCCAGTCGAACAGTTGCTCAACTTCAATAATTGAGGCCCAATTACATTAAAATTTAATAATAAGCACACAGCAATTAGGCTTCCAAACTGAATGCATGGTTAGGCATTCAGTATTGGGACAGAAGACAAGGGTTAAGTGGAGTGACGGGGGGGGGGGGGGGGGGGGTGATGGAAGGGGGCAGCGTGGATAAAGGAGAAGGGAAAGTCTCATATTCCATACTTTCAATAAAATGAGCTTGTGTCTTATGCACAAAGCAGATCCGAGTGCCAACAGTGAGCATCATAAATTGCCGCTGCAATCTTTAATATCGGTGAGTCTGATAATACTCTCATCACCCACTTTTCAATTGGATGATAAGGAGGTAAAACTTGCTCAAAGCTCAGGTAATTTTCCCCATCCCACACAGGCAACAGCCACAATTCATCCCTCTCAGAAAGGAACTGTCACAGCGCCATTGCTATATTTCACTTTATATTTACCAGCAGTGATAACAGAGTTAAAAGCTTGCACTTTTTTTTTTCACAGTCATGTTAGGAGTTGACTGACACTAGGACTGAAAAGCAGGCAGTTAAGCCTTGTTTTGTTACCCTGCCATACGCCTTACTGAATATTGTCTGGTACACATAATTATTATAAAACATTCCATCTTGCACATATGGACCTCTGCACACACAAAAACTTGTAAAAATATGTAAACTGATATACCGGTACACCTATTTCGCAGATGACATACGAATACCAATTATTTTCTTCACAAAACTACGCTGAAGGCAGAAACCATTGTCTTCCCCAGGATAGTGTAAATTCATTCTCAAAGAAAAGCATAGAGAGAGTGATATAAAAATGCCATATTGATGATCCTGCAGAAATAAAACTCTGTGGAGTCGGCCACTTTTGTTCCACAAGCACCAAACTACCCCTTGCCTTTCTGGTCAAAGTCTCCCAACACCTGGTGGATTTTGGAATGCAGGTGAACTCGTTTCCATCTCTCACACACTCCCTCTCTCTCTCTAGAAGGCAGCTGTCTGATTGGCCACGGAGTGGTGCGTCCTTGAACAAAATTTATATTTCAGCTGATTAAAGGTCAATGGAAGTATGGAGGTGATTAAAATGTACTGATGCGGTAATTACTGAATATGAATTGAAACAACCCCATCAATTATTACCATTTGGATTGTCCGTATCCACCTATTAAATTAGCTGATTAAATCATTTCAGCTTGTAGAGGGCAAAAATGTAAATGCCCCTCACTCTTTTCACCAGTCCAAATTAAGTCTGCCCTATAATTCCCCCAAAATTCATATGGGCAAGATATTCTTTTTTTTAAAGAACTTTTCTATTTTGCAGTGCCCATTAATGAATCCTGTCTTCTAAGTGGCAGTTGGCTCTAATTTCTAATCATCTAATGCTACCTCTCACCAGCCAACTCCCTTTGAAGAATGCCTGCAAAACAATTATCCCTTTGTCGAAGCTAATATCAATTAATGCACACTGGTAGTCAAGTTAATAGTTTTAAATGCAGAATCAATTGTCTGCCGAACGATGATGGGCAACGATTAGGATTTAGTAATGATGCACTTAGCAATTTGTGGCCAGCAACATTCATGACTACAGGAGGATGTTCCTCCTTCACATGTTTGGCTACCCCACCCTCATATTACTGTTTTTCTCCCTTTCAGCTGCACCCCCCTCTTCCCCCCCCCCTTTTATTTGCCCCTATCTGCCATCCTCCTGCACGAAAATTTACTTATTTAGGTCACGTCACATTTGGGTTGCACAAAAGAAGACAAACTTGGGGGAAAAAAAGGATGAAAACCAAAAATGACGACGATGATAATACAAAAACAAAACGGGAAGATGTGTGCAGAGAAAGTGCACAGGACAGTTTGGGGGACAGGACAAATGAGTTCAGACAGTTTTTCTTAAGTCGCAGAAATTAATGATCCGACGTAGCAACCAGACTGTTCAACAGCCTGTAGTTCTCTTCTTCTTCCTCTTCCTCGCCAAACCTCTCCTTCTCCTTCTCTCTCTCCCCCTCTCTCTCTCTCTCTCTCGTTCTCTCTCTCTCCTCTCTCCCAACCTCGCAATGGTTCTTGACAGATATCTGCTCTCTTCTCTCACCCCATCTCCCCACTCCCCTCTCCCTCCCTGCCTGCCTGCCGCTCTGTCGCTCTTTCTGCGACTGTGACAGCATTATGGTGAAATAATTATGGTGATTAGGAGTCGGATGAATATTTGACGAGAGTCCTCCGGTAGCTGAGGATCTAATGGCCCTCATGAATATGAATGAGTTCATGGCTATGCAGAGTGAAGACACTGTCAAGGCTTTGGGGTGAGGTGTACTAAGAGGGACTTGCAGCCTTAGATTGCCGCCTAGCAACAATGGGATGGGTGGGTGGTTGGGGTGCGGTGGAAGGGGGGGGGGGGTGGGGTGGGGTCAGTTATGATTGTCATTATTTCATGCCTTGCTCTGTAAGACTCTATTTTTTATGGCAGCGCTCATCATTTTTTGATTCCATGTGTGCTGCACTGGGAGCTAGCATCACCATTTGCTATTCCCCCACGAAAGTAGACCTTTATATTTCTCTTGCGTCTTCTCCCCTGTTCCCATCTCCTTAAATGCAGAACTATAAATCTCCATGGTGTCATTGAAAAAAAAAAGAGCAACAAATAGAACAACCGAATGCATACATTCATTTCTGATGAAATATAAGCATATATCTGCATTGAACAATCAGATTCAGTCAAATTCATTGGTTTCAGGGGAGTTTGTCAGAAATAAACTTTTCTCTTAGTTCATGTCAATGTTTTCAAAAGTACATATCTCATGAAAATCTATTAGACATTGAATGAAATTCTCAACTCTCAAATCATCCAACACATTTGAACAATCTATATCGAATCAAGATGCAATTGTACTATTGATTGCTTTCTATTAAAACTAAATGATCCTCAAAAAGGTTCATATCCTGTGTAGACAGCCAGCACCATCACCAATTGCACCCTATGGTATCTTCATAACATCGGCATGAAAAGTTTGTGGTCACTCAACCATCTCACTGTCATCATCACCGTTGCCATGGCAGCCATGTGCTCTTACCGATCTGGGGATACCCACGGAGAGCTTGTGCAGGTTCTGGAGGTGCGCCGCCCCCAGCTCGGCAGGGTGGAGGTGGTGCAGATCGTTGGCCTTGGTTGGCGAGGTTGTGAGGTGGTTGGTCGGCATGGCGATAGAGGATGGGATGAAAGCGGGATGGGTGGCCAAGAGGTAGGGGGAGGCGGCAGCGAGATGCTCGTAGCCATTGAAGGGGAGACGGTGGTGTCCTGTAGGTGGGAGACGAAGGAATGATAGGCCATCTGAAACCAAAATACACAGATAGAGTGTAAAGAGGTTTACAGAATACTGCTTTTGGGGTGCATGCTACACTCAACAGTTATCATAATCACTAAGTTCATTGAATTTTTGGTTGGAAAACTCGTACAGAATTAATCATATTGGCATGTCAATAGAATACACATGTATGTACTTCTCCTACTCCTTTTCCATGCATGATTCTCTCTCTTTGTAAGTTGACATAATTGTGAAAATATTTTCTGTGCTGTGAGCATTCAGCTTTCAAAATGGCGATGTCACATACTGTACTACATTTGTTATTTGTGTGACAGTTCAACATTCGTAATGGCATCACATAGACAATTGTGAACATACTCAGAAAAAAGTAATACATTAATTTTGTCTTACTGAATAATTTACAATATTTTCCACTCAACATTATGTCACTGACTGTCTACAAGCAAACTTATCAAAGTACTAAGTCATATCTGCATCATCCATACCTTGATTAAAACTTTAGGAATAAACACAACAGTTTCAGTAGCTAATGCACAATAGCTAAGAGCCCGAGTCCATCATTTGTTTCCACTGATGCATAGCCCCATTCCTGCAGGTTGTATAAACCCTCTTTGAAACCAACATACGAAAATAAATGAATAAACAATTATTTACAGTGATGCTTACAAATTTGAACTTTTTCATTTCATTCTCATCCTGTTTTTTTTTTCCTCCAAAGTTGTTTGGGTTTGGTTTGCTCTCTTATTTCAGGAAGGAATTTGGTTCTTCATTTTCTGTAAATAATAGTTGTTATTTTACAACAAAATATTAACATAAAGCTCACTTACAGCAGGAGAGGACACATGTACTATAGTAAAGAACTATATGAATAGACTAAAGTTGATCTTGCATTATGAGGGAACACAGATATTGGTATATGACAGCTAACAAATCCTACTGGGCAGCTAGAGTCAAGAACTTTAGAGAATTAGAACTGTAGTTTGTTGATGCCCTGTAAAAAACATTACGGTCAATGACTAGAAGGGGGTCCTTGGTCATTGCTCTGCTCTAAGGTGAATTGACAAAACAAAAATTAGGTGTTTGATGTGTTTTTGATTAATGTACACACCACTGTCCACCACATTTTGCAAACATGATAGAAGTACAAGTAAAACAAGAAATACTATCCACTTTTTACAACTTAAAAGCATACATTGAAATTCTTCATGACTTGTCCTATACAAAACAAACAGTTGATGAACTCATGATGACTTAACATTGTTATGTATTTGCTGAACACACAGCAAACCTCTCAAAATCGAGACACCACTTCCATCAATAACATTTTGTTGTACCAGTACCACTGACAAAGTACACGTACTGTAACACCAGAAACATTCGCGGCATGACACTTTTGCGAATCGGAGCTGACTGCCTTTTTCATGGCATGAAACTTCCATATGTGACAGTGCACCTCAAAACAAACAAAAAGTCGCCAGACATGAATTTTTAGTTAAGTCCATATTCTGATAGAGCAGACTTCAAGCTTTAAAATGATGTATAACTCAAATCAAATGGACTCTCCTAACCTATCTAAATATTGGAAAGAAAGCACAAACTCAGGAAAAGTGTGAACTGAGAAAAGAGGCTATGAAGTGCAGTGTCTATTCAAGCGCTTAATCTTTACTAAACCGTGCTGGCTGTGCGATGAATGGGACAAAAAACAGGAAGTAAACCACCAGAGTAACAACAATGAAGGGATTATCAGATTGAATTGGAATTAAGCATGCCTCATAAACACATTCTGTCCATAAGCAATGCCAACTTTCAAAGCAATAGCACTGTCCTTTCAAAAGTTACTAGAGTTGAAAGTGAAGAGTGTGGACAAGGTTTTTCAGAAATGAAAAAAGGATTCTAAAGACACACATAATCACACTATTCTACCAAAAATGTTCGAGATAAACTGCTAAAAAAACACACTTTCCTGCCCGTTTTATGATACCAAATTTCAGCATAATGTAAAAGAAGACCCGCTCTTTCAGAAAATATAAAAAAGTCAAGTTCGGCTAGGTTGACCCATTTCACTTATTTTCAGTCCTCACGCAAAATCAGTGTGTGCGACTTTATGTTCGTTTTGAGGTGCACGGTCACATATTATTGCCCACCATGAAAAGATTACGAGTATACTACACATTCAATGCATTCATAGACAAAAATTTGGCATGCACTTTACTTTTGCAAATCTTGAGTTCTCACAAAATTCAAAAAAGTTATTCATGCACACAACAAATGTCTGCTTTTACAATATGTGTAGCCAATCAAAGCTTTGATACATGAAGTCCACCGAAGTTTAAAACTCAAGAAGACAAGCAAGTCCACGCACATTACACCAAGTGAGAGTCTCTTCACACGAGATTTGACAAAAAGCCGTGTGAGCCTGCCGATTAATTGCAGAACATTACCTTTCCCCATCTCTCGAAGTTGTTTGCACACGGCAGTTCTGTTCTGCCCAACCATTTGGCCAATCAAATTACCACAGCTAAAACAATGGGAATGTGAATGTAATCGAGAGAATGCCGCCAGTAAATACAACTGCAAATTATGACGATCTCTTATTCATGAAGGTCGTTATTGGGGGGAAAATTGATGGGAGGATGGCTGGCGCTTCTACTTCCGACATCACGGGGAACAAAAATGATGCTCTTTGGGACATCTGTAAAATGATACCGGGCTTAATCAGCTAATGCAAGTTTGAAATTGACGCAGAGAAGAGACAGAACAAAAAACAACAACAACTTATGCAAGTAATGATGAAACCTCCATTATATCCCACTTATCAAGGATTAATATTGGCGAGGCATTGACTGTAATGTTCAATTGACAGACTTTTAGCAAGAACAGACAAAAAAAAAAACAAAATGTTGCTCACAATAGAAGCTTTTCAAATCCTCCTCATTCACAGCTGACTGAGAGAATGCTGTGCGCAGGCATGAAGTCGCCACGGCAACGCATCACTTTAATCATTGAAGCATAGCGCGTGGACTAAGCGTACTCTCATCAAGCCACAAACAGGTTGAGATAAATTGGCAAATGTTTTTTGAAAATTCCATCGGCATCACTTGCGCAGTTATTCACTCAGTTGAAACTATGTGTCTCGAAAAAATGCATTAATATCACTTTGTAAAATCATCGTTTCACATTGACTTCTGCTATCAGTCACATTGCTTTACTTTATGTCAGTAATTAAAAAAAAAATCATTATGTGTAAAACTCTGAGAGGCACCACAAAGTTATCCCAAACTTAGCTATGCCATCAACCTTGAATGAATTGATGGACAGCCATTGACTATGGATAGGGTAAGAATAAAAGCATCATCTGACAAAAAAAAAAAAAAACAACTCAAGTTTTACATCTATTTCTCCATGTTGAAAAAAAAAACAACTGCAATACTGCTGAGCATTATGTCAATGGCTGCTCATGAGTCAAAGAAAGGAAATCTTCTGTCAAAAGTGATTAAAAGTGACTTAACACTCTCCTCCCACGTTAAATAAAAAGGCAAAACAGAAATGCTCACTTTTCATTCAATACACACCATCTCTATCAATTGCATCCAGGCGATGAGATGGTGGGGGGGGGGGTGTGTGCACTCATTACCTCCACAAGATCACACCTGGCATTTATTTGTTTCTGCAATTGTCAAAACCTAATGCGAGCCAGAAGGGACCAAATCGAACAAGGAGACAGAGAGAGAGAACATGCATCCCCGAGGGTGTTGTGAATAATATGTCTAATTTTAAACATTTTCAGAGGTTTAGGGAAAGAGCGAAAAAGAAAGAAACTTCACAACTCTAGGGGATGGAGTACAAATCGATGTGGGCAGAGATATGCAGCAGGAAACAGCACGGAACAGCTTCCCTGTGGATTTCAGACATGAGTAGAGTCTGGCCCTGTGTGATCTGAACACAATCTGTCATGACTGCAATAATCAAGAAGTTCTCCATCATGGCAAGTGAGCCAATACTGTCCATCCTCATGAAACAAAGGAAAACATACAAACATTCTCTATTCATAATACAGATTGATATATGAACATACAAAATATTTTCCAAGACATATACGACATGCCACATATTGAACAAACTAGAGTCCTCTTTGTTGAAGACCCTTCAATCAATTTTTCTAAGTGATAAACCTATCAACAATGCCAATCCTGAAGTTCCAATATGGGATTTTCCCAGGTTTCAAAAAGTTGCTTATTGTCACCAACAAACAAGATGAAATGAATGGGTATACAGGCAGCCACAAAGAAAGGTGGTACAAAAGGGATAGAAAACTAGGACGTGATACAACAAGGAACAATGCCCTTGGCATACTAAATGCTCAACACCTTGAACAAAGCAAAATGGCCTTATTAGTTGCATATTGTCATAAGAGAATAATACATAATTCCATCATTTGCGCCAAGAATGATTAATGGTAACAAAGGAAAGATAACCCCATTATCAAAGAACGAGACTACGACACAACAAAGAGTCCTTGGAGGCGGCTTGGAAACACATAAGTAGAGTCAAATAAATTACAAAACTTGTTCATTTTACACTTTGTTTCATGCTAATTGCACATTACCCCCTCCCCTGAATACCTTTCATACCATAATGCTTCATGTTAATAGTATCACATGATCAAGATGGCATCTTATATTCAAAGAGATGACAATGGGGACATAAATTTGAAATGACACAGAGGTCACACAAATTTAAAAGGAAAATCATCAGAGGGAGTTGAAAAAGAAAGACAGAAGAGGACAACGTAAAATATAAATTGAGAAATGAGAAAAGGGTAAGGAAAAGGGAAAGGGAACACTAGGAGCAAAAAGTGAAATGTAAAATTTAAGAAAGTAATGTGGCTTCTCAAAATATGGCAATGCCCTCTTACTCAACTCTTACATTCCCATTGCTTTGTACAAGAGCTACCAGTTTCCTCCACAAGCAAAGGGTTAAACAGCAAACAAATATAACTTTTAAGGCAATAAAGACAACAAATTCAATGGTTGCTAATCAAAAGTTAAAAAAACAAACAAAAACAAAAACAAATGATTGCTGTACTGTTCCTGGGTACAAGCACATGTAGAGCTGAAGCTACAAAATCATGCTTCGGAAGCGTACATGACACATACATCCACATTCCCTAATCTCATCAGGTCCTACCCATATTTCTTCTCTCTCCCAAGGTTCCTCAACAAACAAGACGAACAATAAAAGAATTCTACATTGGAAACAATGTCTAGTGGGACCTCAGATTAAATCCCCGCACAGGTTTTGTTATGATTGAAGTTTCTCAGAGTCTTTCCCTTCTATTCTCTCCCTTGGACAGGGTGACAAATTTGAAAGGAGCACTTGACTAAAAAAAGAAAAAAAAAAGGAAAAAAATATGGGTGGAAGTTGAGGAAGGGCAAGGAATTGAAACGGGATTCGGCTTTTATCTATGGATTTCATAAGATTTGTGTCACTCCTCTGTGAGCTAAGCTTACAGCTGACGATTAATAGTTGTGACATTTCATCCAACATTTCCATTGATAAAAATCAAGCGACGGTGTTTGGGAGCTCACCTACAGGTTGCATTGATAGGAAGACATTAGTAATCACCTCCATGACTAAGAGAGGACGGCTTTTGTGCATTTTGATGGTTGAAATGATAAGAATGTCCGTAGGAGAACCGATGCCCGCAAAAAAAAAAAACCAAATGAAAAATAAGGAGAAATGACATTTCAACCTAATATGATATCATTCACGCTACCTGCTTTGCCTGTCCCCTGAAGGCGTTCTTTTCTTTGCTATTGATCTGCAATCTTCAACAACAACAAAATTAACATAATTTGGCTCCATTTGTCGGTTTCGTGCGGATGGAAGTCACCAATTGTGGGGGATTGCTATCTGTATTTCTGTTCATGTTATCGTTCAGAACGCATCGGACACGTGTTCATGAAAGTGGACTCAATTCAAACTGGGCCTGTGGGGGAGGGGGTGGAAGAGTTTGGGACAGAGGCATTCATTTTCCCCTCATCTCCGACTAATTTTGACTGTAAGTCAAGCGGCACTCTCAACAACAGTCACCATGGATGGTCTGATAGAAGGTGATTCTTTGTCTAAACGAATGGCTCCATGTACAGTCCAATCAGGTTGCAATTTTGCAACCAACATTTTCAGTGCTCTGGCATCAAAACATTTAAACATGCAGTACTTCAATACAAAAGATTCTACAGTTTTAGGTTATATGACACTCCAGAAGACAATTTACTTATTAGTTGGTTAAAATAAGTCTATCAAAGGGTGAATTTATCAACTCACTTCTGGCATTTTACACACGACTTTCAGGGAGATTTGGGCAGATGATAAATGCAAAACCGTTTTGATTGTGGGGTTAGAAAAGCCTTTCTAAAACGACGAAAAATGCACTCTCAAATGCGTTTCTGCAGGGATGATAAAGACAAGGTCTTTTTTAAACACATTTGTAGCTCATTCCGTACCCACACAAACTACACGACCTCTGCTCCTCTGTTCAAACAGCATAATGGAGCTGTCTTCCTCTTGACTCGCAATAGAGATGATAAACACAACAACTCAAGAAACGTGATCTGAAAGGCCTTTGCAAACGCGTTTTGACGGAGGGTATTGAAACATATTTCAAACATAGGAAAGATGATAAAAAAAACCCCTCATTGTTGCTGAATGACAATCACTGCATCATCTGTATTGTTTTGTTTTCTGGATCTGAATGTGGATTATTTTGAAGCAAAATAAAGTGATAGGAAATTATGAATGATAGCCAAATATAATCACAAGTTCTGAAAAGGTATTTGAAAGACAATTATGAACTACTACAACTAGGACAACTATGAACTACTACAAAACAATCCCTCAAAGTGTGCGGAACATCAGTAAATCTGAACAAGTAATAAAACGCTTACGCACTTTTCGGCTTGGATATGGCACCTTTTTCATCTTTCCTTTTTCTATCACATTTTTTTTATTGCCTGTCCAACATGAAAAAGACATCACAAGACTTCAAGAGGTATTTGGAAGACAATTCAAGTCTATGTATAAACCACTGCTACACAATTCATGAAAGTGTATGAGAATAATCAGTAGGCCCTAAATCTGAACAAAGAGCAAAACTGCTTACGCACCTTTTGGCTCTGATACTAGTACAACACCTTTCTGAATTTTCTTTTTTCACCTATCCAACACGATACAGGCACCAGTTCCACTGGAGACACTCCACAAATATTGTTGATCGCTTGATCTCTTATCGTCTAGTTCTTAAAAATCATTATGACACAGCAAAAAAAAAAAAAAAAAAAAAGAGAGAGGAAAAAAATTAGTAGAACAGCGACCATTCTGAAACAGTTTATCTCAACAAAGAAGACCCGAGTGGAGTTGTAACCAGAGAAACGAGGTGAACGACGTCGGGTGACGCTCTTTATCTCCCCTTCTGCCTGTTTCGAAGATGACGTTTAACTTTTGATGCCATCGGCAAGAATGTTGAGTGTGCAGCAACTATATAGCCCTGAAATAATATCACATGCTTTTTCATCCACCGACTAATAACATCCCCCATCTATTTACTCTTCTCCGTGGACATATATTGGTGCAAGAGAGGGAGAGACGGGAGAGAGAGGAGAGTTTAAAAGTCGATGACACCGTCCAATGAAAACAAGCCAATTTGGTACTGCTGCCATGGCAACCAAATGAGTGAGGGGCACTTGGGAGTTGGAGCGTAGCACCTCTTTATTTTCTTAACTCAAGGAATCATATTTTTGTTTTTTCCATGCTAACTTTAGCATTTCAGCACACGGAAAAGGAGGGGGGGGGGGGTGAGAGAAAGGGGAGGGGAGAAAAGAGGCAGGAGTGAGGATTTTGGGGTGGGGTAGAGAATACAACTTTGGTTGAAACGTTTACTGTTGAGCAGAGAAGCAGATGGGGAATAAACTGGTGGCCAACAGGTGGAATAAAATCAGTTCTACAGATCAGATACATGGAGATAGGATAAAAGTGGTAACATTAGTAATTCTGGAGTACTCATTCAGCCAGCAAATTCCATCTTTTGGTGCAAATCAGCTCACAATTACACATGGCTGGCATCAAAGAAGTCAGCAGGAATATCAGTCCGTTCAGAAATCATGTAGAACCGTGGAGAGACTAATATACTATAAACAATTACACAAGAAACACTCCCCAATCATAATGACGGTAAGACTATGACATGCTGATTGATTGGTCGATAGCAAAGATAAACACTGACCAGACGAATGCACCGGTGGACATCACAGGCGGCGGAAGAGAGACAAAGAACCAACAAAATTAACTACTCTGACCATGTCAGACATACGGCCGAGTCTACAAGCCAATCCAGGAAGTCTTCATCCCACAAATAACAGACGGGCCGGGATGGGGGGCAATGATGTCTATCAAGACGGCAAGCGCAGCGCATCAACCGAGATGCCTCACCGACACGCTCGTGAGCATGAGACGGGAGTCCCGGCATTTATTGTCCCATCTCGCTTGCTTCTTTCTCCATCTCTCCTCTCTCTCTTTCTCGCTCTCTTGCTCTCTTCCTCCACTTGTCCTCGCACTCGCGTTCTCCTTGAGTGTGATTCGGCAGAAAAGTGGCACGGAAGCGTCTGTCCGTGGTCCGTGCAAGATTTTGGTTTGGGCAGGGAAACGGAGATGGGGTGTCACAAGCCAGTTGAACAGACAAGCAGGTGACCCTTTCTTCCAAGGAGTGGGGGTGGAGGAGGGGGTAGTCAATGATGATGATGTATTGCAGCAAGGAAAGGGAAAAAGTGTGACCAGTCTTCTTATCTCACAGTCCGTCAACTCAGAACATGTTCTTTGTGTCTAGTTCTGGGCACTCCTATGAAGGACCAATGTCATCTGACATATGCATTTAATGGTCACATCATGTAGACAGACCAGAGGGGGCATTCTCTCCCCCCCCCCCTATCAAATTAAAATGCATGAAATAATGACCTTCCAGTACGCTAAAAGAATCAACCAACACCAGCATGAAAGACAGGACACTAGGATCTCCAAGTGGTCTACAAGACACCAATAGTCCTTGAAATTCTCATGACAATGGTTAATAATGACATTTGTAAAACATGAATACTTAGTGTGTCAGCAGTGAAGATGCAACACCCATACAATGTATATCATCATAGACTCTTATTTTGAAATATTTTCAATTTTTGTTGATGCTCTTTTTTTCTTTTTCTTTTTTGGTGGGGTTGATACTCACACGATTAATCTTAATCATCTCATTTAAAGGAATCATTCATCTAAGCCAGACCAAGATGTGGATTTGTTCGACACACCCAAGAATTCTCACATGAGCTAATGTCCAAAGTCAACCACTCAACACCCACTGATTAGACTTCTGTGATTTATTCTGATCTATTCTTGCTGTTGTTTTTTCCCCAATCCTGGTTTGAATTTTCTAAATACCAAAAAAAAAAAAAAAAGATCCAAGAAAGTTAGGAGGCACACAAAAACAGATACTTCCTCCTCTATGCTCCCTCAGCACCAGAAATACCACAAAATGACAAGAAATTTGCCTGTGTGCCCTCTCACGATTGACGGATGCGATCGGACAGGGGATGCTCACAGAGCTATAATCCCAAAACAAACCCACTCAGGAAAGTGACTAAAATTCTGATGCCTGGTCTTATCCAAAGGCAAATCTATCTCTCTCTCTCTCATGCTCACAAAAAAAATCTTGTTTGTTTTATCCCCTCCTCATCCCCCCCTTTTGCTTCCGAAGGGTTAACTGGGAGCTCTCACTCTCTCAATGTCGATCTCCGTGACAGTCAGATATCATTAATTTCTGTGGATGCGGGATTAGTCATTGAAGGTATTCTGCTTGTGGGGCTAACACAGTATGCAGCATTTAATGCCACACAGTGTGCAAACAACAAGACATGACAAAGCAGAAGAATACCACAATAATGATGTGAGATTGGTTAGCCTTGTTTGCAGAAGTTTGGTTTTCCTTCTTTCTCGCATGAGGTTGTGGCTGCAAACTTTATAATTCAGTCATCCCTTCCTTGTTGATGGTCGCAAGACATGAGACTTGGCTCTCTTGAATGATTTCTCGCCAGCGGCATTCAAATCTAACCCAAAGAATATCAGTATGCTAAAAAGTCATTTCAGAAGAGAACTGGTTGATTTCTGCTTATCAATCATCGACAAAATATAACACGACATCACACAATCTGATGACTGTAAAACTGGACATTTTCGCATGCAAGAAACTTTCGCAAATTTCGCGGAGAGCTGAGACTCGCGAAAGTTTCATGCTGCGAAAATGGCCGTCGGCTCCAAATTCACAAAAGTTAATGTTGTGAATGCTTCTGGTTTTACAGCAGTCTTCCACCAAGAAAAGAAGGACAATGACGGATGAGGGTTATTATTATCATTTCAATTTGTATTGGTGTTTTGTTTTTTGTCTTACCGTTTTCAAGTTTCTGTCGTTTGAGAACATCCAGACCGTGTCCCATGCGAGAGAGTCATGGATAGTGGGTGTGAGGGAGAGCGGAATGTTGCGCTTCGGCGGCCTGCCTGGTCGACTGCTGAAGACAAGGGCAAGACAGAGAGAGAAGGGGGGGGGGGGGGAGAGAGAACGCTTGCATTAGACATAGACAGTAGTCATCATTACCTTCACTGTTCATAAATCCTGCCCATACTGAGAAACAAACAACACACATGATGTGGCTGGAATGCAGCAAAAGCAGGAAGTATTTCATCCTTTAATATTGTTAATCATACATACAGTCTGCATTCTCCCTACAAATATTAATATTGTTGGAAATATATATTTCCTTGTGGATAGACCACATCGCTTTAAGTCATGAGCATGTGTTAATTCCGCATACTGACAGAAAGCAACAGTAGGCCTATGTTGAAGTAACTTGAACCACAGTACCCAAGTGCTAATTTTTGTAACTGTGACTTCACCACATACAGTAATATTCATAACCAGGTTCTCATATAAATGTAGTCAATATAATGTATGGTCACTATGGGGTAAGTAGAAGTGTGCTCTTACTCTAGAAAGGCGCCTTATCCTCAGCAGTCGAGCAACTTATACTTCATGGTTTTCTTACTCTAATCTCCATACATCAAGATACATCAAGAGAGCATCACTAATGTGATTGCATGATAAGGACAGAAATCCGAAGGATACTCAATAGGATGTCCCCTCCCCTAATAAAGGGGAAAATATACATAAGAGAAACTTTACCTCAAAAGAGCTGATTCTTAAAAATGTCATACAAGATTACAAGTTTAAAGGTACCAGCCAGGAGTGGGTAAGCATCCACATGTATCTCGTGTGGAACTCTGCAAGTCAGCAGTATGGAGAACGGAAAAAAAAAAGCACGCAGAAAGAGGTCTTCAGCTAAACACACATTCTTACATGAATGCCAATCATGGCTCCATTTTTCACAAAGTGCATTGCACTTCTAGGCAAAGAAACTGGTTAAAATCCATACCAACATCAGCAGGGGAGCCCTGTTCTACTTTGGGGTAGAACACAACACCCTATCCCTCCCCTACTGCTTTACCCCCTCCCCCACAAAGAAGAAGAAGAAGAGGAGGAGGAGGAAAAAATTAAAGAAACCTTAGAATATCGCTCCTGAACTTTTCAAAGTTTTATGAGTCCCCTAGCACTATGACAGTCCCCTCTGGAAGCCTCCATCAAGTTGATTTCATTCACAAAACACAGCCTCATAACTCATTGCCTGCACTTGACTATGACAGAACACACAGACACGCATACACACAAACACATAACCAAACGCTCTGCGTGTGTGAGAGTGAGAAAAAGTGGGAGAGAAAAAAAAAGAGGGCATACAACAGAGGTTAAAAATATGGCACAGGGGGTTTACTCGGAGACACCAGAGCACCCCCAGAAGACGGCAGAGGCTGGCTGACGCGATGTCGTTGAACCCAGCAGAAGTCTGAGTGGGGACGTGGACCCAACCGTCATTGATACATCTAGACTGAGCAAACAGGCCGTATTATACCAGACTGGGTTAGACAAACTTGAACACGCTCGGTTTACGTGCGCCCCGACTCGCTCGGTCCACCGTCCACTGTCACTCCGTCCTCAGCGGGGAAACCGAGCAGGGGCTACTGGGGGAGACCCACGGTACAAAAATGGAAGAAATTAAAAAAAAAAAAAGCTTGAAAAATGCTGGGGAGAAAGGATCTGTTTCATTTGCTCAGCGATTACGATGTCATGACGAATGAAACACGTATTTGTGACAGAGGGAGAAATGCGAGGAACTCACTGGGGGAAGAAGAAAGGAGGCAACGATTGACCTATTTATTCAGGGAAGAGATGTAACTTACGGGAGCTGTGTCAATTCCGGACCAGTTTATGATTTCCTCAAGACCAGCCACTTGAGTCAAGCTTGGGGAGCTCCAGTGTGGGAAACAGGGAATTTGAGAAATGGTTTTGGCTTTTGGTTTTCGTGTCATTGACTTGCCTGCAACTTGAGAGGAGTGTACACAGCATTAAAAGAAAAAAATGAAGAAAAGAGAGAATGGAAAAAAAAGCCTCAATCCTGGGGTCGGCTCAGGTGAAAATTATAAAAGTACGAAATTGATTGATTGATTGACCGTGTGGGCAAACTTTGTGCATTTTAACCTCACTTTAGCAATGGAAACATGCCGGGTCTTGAGACTTCAAACATTCTCTTCTGAGATCCGTGGCTTTGTTTCAATACACTGTGAGCATCTTTGTTTGTGGAACCCCCCTTGGAGCTGACTTTGATTTTCACCAAGGAACTGAGGAGTTTACACAGGGGTCTGTGCACACACTCTACTGGCACAATCTTGACAAGACTTTCATGAAATTTTAGCACTGGGATGGAATATGGAAATTTTTTTTTGCGGGGCATTCAAGTAACTCCATATATCCACCAAGGTACGGCAGAGTCTCTGGTGATAAATGAGTAACAACATAGAAATATTCCTCATCAAAGTGCTTGATGATTTAATGGTTCCATGAAGTGCTACAGCTAACCAGATGAAAGCATGTCACTTGTCGCATGGAGTTGTGCCTTTCATGCTCCGCTTATCGCCATGGTGATGCTCCCGTCAATTCATTGGACGTGACACGACAGATTGGTTGCCCATGAAATTGCTTAGTCGCTGAAAGGTCTCTGCGCCTCTCACTCTCCCCTCCCTTCCATCTAGGGGTATAATTATGGGTATTTACTGTGACCTTAATAACCTTAAAGTTTCTGGGGAAGGGGAAGGTGTGTACCCCTCTGGCACATGTAACATCCAATGAACTAGAGGTACCTGTCGGACACACACACACACACACACACACACACACAAATACACACACACACAATAAATAGGCCTACTTGTTATACACATGGTGTTCACTTTTCCCTTGCCCCCCCCCCCCCCCCCCCCAATCCCAATGACCAGGTAATCTCCCCATTTCCCTCCTTGTTAACGTCTGAATACCATCTGCCAATTTCAGCTTCGGATATGAATGGGATGGCCGACAACTGTGTGACAAGACTCGTGTATGGAGGGATGATCCGCTGCATTTCTGGCAAGCCATTGCTGACAGCAACCCTTCCTTCTACCATTTGTCAATCGATCAGCACAGAATTGCCGATACTGACAGCCTGTGAAGTGGGATTATGGAATCCCCCTTCATAACTATCACCATCACATTGGCCCCTGTGTGGGACTGAGGCATCATCTTATACACCTGAGTGGGTTCACGCATTGGTTGCGACCAAGTTTTATAGAGGGGAATTTCAATCAAATGATGAAACATAGCTCTGTAGGAGTTAGTTGGCAAAGCACATCAGCACAGTTAGAACACAGAGGAATTTTGGAAAGATGTGGGCACACACCAGAGGAATAGTTTGGAGGAGATGATATCAGCACCTCATATGAGCTGCATGTGGAATTGATGTCAATGTCAGTATTTTCCACAAATGAAATTAAAAACTGCACAATTCTTTAACGACTTTATTTCAATCTCACTTTAATAATGAGACTGGATTATTTTATTTGTTTATCTTATAACTGGTATGCATTTTACCGCAAAGGAAATCGTACAAACCCCTTACATGATCCGTGTGTGTCATGTTGCCCAAATTGGGCTTGAAGATATACAACCAGTCCCAATTTTTTCTCCTCATTTTCAATCAGGGGCAATCCCTCCCACTGATGACTCTCTATCTGCAAAGCACAGGCCGAGTTCTGAGGTCATGGCAGTGTATGTCCAGTCAAGGGTATTAGAGCGAGAATTTTGAACAGGTGAGGCAATTAGACACTTATTCCGATGTCCTTCTTCTGCCATGAGAATGTACAGATGATGTGGAGGGGAGAAATGCTTGTATTTATATCACCACCTACTGTTGCAGTAGGACCTTCTGCCTTTTTTGTCTTCTTTTTTTTTTGAGATGGTGAAAATGTCCGTAACCTCCCTCTCACTCTTAAATGAAAGTGCAAGTAGTAGATTCATGTAAATATGAAAATGATAGTGCACTTTCAATAATAAAGTCAAGATTGAAAGCTAGAATATATATCTATATCTTTTTTTTTTTCAATACTGTCTTCAGCACCTTTTGAGACAGAGGCATGGTAAGTAATAAAAGGCATCTCTCAGACTCTATGATCATCAGTAAAATGAAAACAGAACCAGAACTGCACAAGTTACATACTGACCACAAACAGATATCAATACAGCAATGTAGTATTTCCTTCTAGGTTGTTATCTTCCACGATGCTTTGCCTATAATGAGGTTGTATCATTTTTTAAAATTACATTGATCATGTCATATCTCTGCACACATTGCATCATATTTTGCTTTACTGTGTATGATTTATGGTATGCATGTATGGTGTATGATGGATATGTTAGATGCAGCACAGACACTGCAAAAAATCGAGTATACCCTAACAAAAAATATTCAAATAAATAAATAAATCAACAAACAAACAAACAAGGGCAAGACTTTCAAATTGAAGATATTCAACAACCTGCTGTAGAAATTGAACCACATAAGGCATAGGTGGTATGACAATGACACTGCAAAGCAAAAAGCACCCCCAATAATGACCACTATTTCATTACCAATGCAAATTCATTTTTCTCTTCTTAAGAGTGTGCAAAGTCATAGAAAATAACCCAAACAAACACACCTGTGTACTGTTGACTTCCACATTCTTTTTACTTGCATCTACAAAGCACTGAATAATGCATCTGTCAAGGCCGTTTTCAGCATACTTGGTTCATGATTAACATTGAAACAGGAAATTATGTGAACATCACAGAAAAGACAAAATGTCATAGTCAGCTCATTAAAATAGTGAAAAAGAAAAACTGCTCTTACTCTCACCAGTATATATACCAGAATATTCTTTCTCTCTCTCTCTCTCTGTGCAAATGTGATAAGTCATATATTTCTCTTGACATCATTTGATGCTGATTACGAAGCAATAAAAGTGGAAATGACTTTCCAGGAAATGAAAGGAGAATATTCCAGCCTATTATTAGTTACTTCCAACAGATAGGATTGACACCAAGGCTGACCTTTTTTGTTTCCTCTACCCCCAAAAAAGCAAATGATATATGAAAAGAAGAAAAAGAGGTTTTTAGTCATTTTAGCTATTTTCAGCAATGTCAGGCCAACTATTAAACCCCTTACTGCCAACCTTGAGAGTCATATGTAAACGCATAATGAGTGAAAGCTCAAATAGAACGAGTGCATGCTATGAGATGGGGGGGGGGGGGGCAGCAATCATGCACCAGCTAGCTGCACTCCTTGGAACCAGGCTGCAAAAAATAAAGGGATTAAATATCTCTTTGATAATTGGCCAAAATATCCTGATCCAATTTTCTCACGGATGTAACATAAAAGTTGACGCAGCGCAGGAATTGTTGCTCCCTGTTACATGTTTGACAGCTCCCTGAAGCCCCTACATGCCAAGAAAGATGACATGTTGTGGATTACATTCCTGGCCATCATATACATGAAGGCCCCTGCAACTTTTCATGTGTACATTCAATGACATATAAGAGAAACAAGAACAAACTTTCGTTGTTTTGTTTTTTCCTTATAAATTTTCCTTTTACCAACATGCTTTCTTTTCTAAGAACTGAAAGATGTGGATTCTCCTACTCCACCTTTCCTCTCTCTGGTATACTGCACAAACATCATTGGAATGATTTCTCAACAATACCCAGCTTTGTCATTTTCTACCAGTTGTTTTCCCAAGTCAAGCATTAATGGTACAAAAATAAAATCACAAGGCACGGGAAAACAGAAATTGGCATTAGACAAATACGGTATATCCTGGATAGAAAAGGAAGTGTTGTAGGTGGCAGAAAGAGAGAGAATGAGGAAAGCGAAGAAAAAAAATGGCAAGGAGAGTTATAGGCTTTGGACTGCGAACACAATTTTGTTGAAGCTTGTTTTATCAGCGAGAAAAAAAAAAGGAAAGAAAATCTGAGGAAGAAGTGGCAGTCAAGTTGAGACAGCAGGAACCAAGTTTTACACTTTGTTAGCAGCTAAAGCTTTCTTATGTCTTCTTTCTCTCTTCATTTTGCTTTTTTTTTATTTTACAGAGAGGGAGGAGAAGAAGGATGCAGTTTTGGGGGATTTTTTATTTTTTATTTTTTGACACACAACACATCAACCAGAACTTCTATTTCGATTACATCAAGTCAATGCCGGCTAAAACGTCTTTTAGGCCCTGTCCGCAATCCCATTGTGTTTTACTTTTTTTCCCCCGTCCTTTCACTCGTTGGTGCGCTGGCAACAATGGGGGATCGGCGCTGGAAAAGCATGTTCGACTGTTACAAAAATACAACTTTCGCTTGTTGCTTTTGTGGCGAGGCAAAATAGCCCCCTCAGCTAGAGCTTTGGCAGCCGAGGAGATGAAGCCGAGAGAGAAAGACAGAGAGAGAGAGAGCAGAAGAGAGAGCAGAATGGGAGAAGGGAGCCCAAAGACTTAACCCATAAAGGGCCAATTGGCCCTTTGCGACATTTTGTATCTTTTTGTCATTATGAACATGTATTTGAGTGAAAACCCATGTTATTTCATTCACACACATTTAACGAACGCATAGAAACAGAAGTTTCATTGCAAAAGTGGGATTTTACAACAGCAGATGATGTCAAAATATGTATTTTTGTGCAAAGTACTACAGACAGAAAAATCATCAAACGGGACTACATGGACACTGCAGACATGATTCACAATTAGATAAATAGTCAAATACCTGAAATTTCTGTATTTGTGTCCTCAGATACTAATTTATAAAATTAGGAAGAAAATATGGAAAGCCATCAAGAAAACATTGATAAATATAATTATATTATTTTCTACAAAATTTATGGTATTTTACAATATGCAAAGCTGCATTTATCATGAAATATTACGATACATAAAATCTATCAAAAGGAAATTTTGTTAGTGAGAATGTCAATCTATCCTCTTCTTAATGGTGCATAACATGATATAAACATTAGAAATTTAATATTTTTGAATAATCAAAAAAAAGAATGGTGTTGCCAAAAACTAGAAATGTTACAAGTACCCTCAGCAGTTAAAGGATTAACAGAATGTGGGCTCTACAAATTTGGAGCTGCTGATACAAAACTTTAACACGACAAGCAAAAACAACAAATACACACTTAAGAATTTATATCAAATCAAGTCATGGACCCATGATTCAGTAAACTAACAAGGGGAAAACAATTACTCAGCTAATCATGTGGGAGTGTGCATTATGCAGTCAACTACAGGTGATACTAAATGGCCTGGTATATCAGTTTTGGACACTCTGTAGAAGCAGACTTTCGATACAAATTTTAATGCTCTTGCTAATTAAAATAAACATAATGACAAGTACAGAATTATCAAAAGGTGTTTAAGCTCACCAGATATGCTGATCTGATGCTAAAATAATATTGAAACTTCCTTTCTCCTAGATGTTTGTTTTTCTCATATCACAACAGAACAGGAAAAGCGAGGAGATGTTGATTGAAAATTCAACCCAAATATTCCCATCAATCAAAACCAACAGAAATGACTGGCCTCTCCCTTTTTATTTTCCTCGTCATTCTTCATTCCGAAGGATCAAGAGAAATCACGGCGGACGCATATCTATGCATGTACAAGGATTACTCTTTGAAAGCCAGAGACAAATGTGCCGAAAATGAGCGCTGGCGCTTCTTGTGTGGACCTTTGGCTCGTCCTCCTGCTCCGAGATTGACATGGAATCCGTCGATGATTTATCAAATCATGTTGACTTTCCCAAATTGACTGTAGGTTGTGGCAAAGTTTACTTGTCATCAGGAGAAATATTTTTTGCCCAAGGGGGCTGAAGGGAGGAAAGGGGGGGGGGGTAGGGGGTAGTGATAGGGGTAGGTGAGGGCCACTTGATGGGAATGGGTTCCTGGGTGGCTCAAAGAAGCAGGGGGAAGAGATGTTGGGGTGGGGAGAGGACAGGGTTAATACATGATTTCATCTTTCACTCTGTTTCCTGGCCCCTTACATCTTGGTTCCTTGACATGGTTCATTCAGTCCGTTGCTTCATGAAAAATCAAAGTCAAAACAATTTGGCTTCCGGTGAAAATGTCAACCAGCATTACGCGACACATGAACCGATGGCACATGTGAGTAGAAATGTTCGGTGATATCGGCTTTATCTCCACCGTGTTCGGTCTCAATCAAACATAGAACAAGAGGTCGAGACCTCGACAGAAACAACAAACTTTGCTGTTCCATCAATCACTTGTACTTTGGAGTGCTCTGCAATCAATTTGTAGACCTGTGGAGGACTTGAATTGAACCTGGGTGATGGCCACAAGCTCTGTCATATGAGCTGTCAAACTAGTCAAATTCAACAGAATCACACAACAGTCAGAACTAATACGAGTACTTTAAATCTATCTGCTTCTTTCTTTAAACAATAACCACTACACGCCTACCCTGGTTGTCTAGCATAAATTTCAGCGATATTTGGCATAACCTTGCGTAACCACATTCTCACAAATTTCATTTGTACAGCAGGCAGACAAATTATTGAAAACTCATAGCTCATATCTTTGCCCACTCTGCTTAACCCATTGAGGGATGGGCTGATTTCCTACAACATGCATTTCCCACAGACACTTGCCCGGGTATGCTTGGGAGTCGTTTTCAACTGGTTAATAATCTTGTACTTTCATTTAAACCTTGATTAATATTCATATAAGCTCTTCACATTCCTTAAACTAGGAAGAGGTTAGTTCTCTCTTTTCTCCCCATCAAATTCTTACCGAAGGAAACAAAGAAGGAGAAGGAGGTATTTAGGGAGTTTCAAGAAGGATTTCTTCCTTTCATATCTTTGAGTCTCTCTGCTATCCTAGCTTCTTTTACCCTGTGGCCTTGCAATGCGCAAGTGTTGGGATGGGTGCATTTTTATTGGTTTTCTCTGAGTGGTACTTTTTAAAGACTGAGCCTCCCAAAATTTGTGGGAGAGGGTACATTTTGCACACCCATGAGAAAAGCTTGTCAAGGCATGGGGGGACATCTGGATATTAAACAAGCAATTACAGGCTGAGAAGAATACTTCAGAACTTGTAGTTCAAGTCCAGGATTAGATGATGTAATGACATTTTCTTGTGAAATCCAAACAACTGATGGGGGGTCAGTCTTTCGGAACGGCACAATTGAATTCTCCCCCAACATGTGTGCTCAGGCTGAAACATTCCCACTGCAAATCCTTTGCCTAATTCCCAAACAACAAATCCTCCGCCCAAACACCATTAAAGGGCAGCAGTGGGCAGAATTTCAGCAATTCTCTTTAATAAGAACAAGTCTTTGTTCAATGTCCCCCCCCCCCCCCACCTCCAAGGAATCCCATACATGCCCAGGAAGAGGAAAATAAAGAACAAAGAGCATAGATAAACAAATCCTATTGCAGTCCTATTTCCAAGGATAAGTCATGGATTAGAGACTGACAAGTCAAAGCATTTGGGCCTGTTACCACATTGAACTTGTGGCCAGTCAGACTAA
This sequence comes from Diadema setosum, assembly GCF_964275005.1. Classification (NCBI taxonomy): domain Eukaryota; kingdom Metazoa; phylum Echinodermata; class Echinoidea; order Diadematoida; family Diadematidae; genus Diadema; species Diadema setosum. The sequence continues at coordinate 16,661,321 of NC_092695.1, forward strand.
CGCAATCAGGTCCTTATTGTGGCACTGGTACAAAGAACTGGACCAGATTAGAGTGATTTCATTGAATCAATATGCAGACTATTTTACAGTGGGATCTTAAAACCTGGGAGTGTTTGTCCTTATTCATCCCCCACCACTCTGCCCCCTCCCCCTCCAAACAAAAGGGAAGAAGATTCAATGAAGACTAGAACTTGGAAAGAGAAGAAAGAAAAAGAAAATAAATTAGGAGGGACACTTACTATTGTGTACAAGTGTGTGTGTGTTAAGTGTGACCACACTGTGCTGTGGTTCTTTCTCAAAATGTTACATTGGACAGTGTTAGCCGAAATGGCACATGTATATAGGCAAGTGTGGTTGATTATTGAAGTAACTGAGGTTTTTCAGGGAAACTTTCAGCCACCCACAAAGATGAGGATAACATTTACCATAAGGATAAGAGTACCATCAACATGCATCCATTTCAGTAGTAATGATTAAAAAAAAAAACCACTCCAAATACAATAAGCATGTGATGGGTGCTATTTTGGATCTAAAAAATTTACTAAAGAGGACTAAAAGAATAAGATACTTAATGAAGAATGTAGTAGTCACAAACAAGAGAAATTAGTGCTTCTCTTTAACTTCAATCAAGCATATGGATGAGACTAATTTCTCCCCAACAAAGGCAAGGCGTGGCGATTTCACACTGTCTGAACCCCCGCACACAGCCGAAGCCACTGCGACGGGGAGCGATCGTGATGCAGTGATGTGATTCCATTAGAGGGATTGGTGCCCAATATCGGCATGGTAACCCCTCCTCCAATGACAAAAGAGAGAGAGAACAGGAGGAGGAATGGATGTTAAGGCAGTAGCTACAGTCTCAAAGAAGGAAAAAGCATCACCAAAAAACGATTGCTAACATAAACTGATTTCTTATCAGATTTGGGGCCATTCACAAGAGAGAGAGAGAGAGGAGAGAGTAAGGGGACGGAAACAGGGTAAAGAAAAAGAAATGCTCAAAATATCAGGAAAGTGAAAAGCTTTGGCAGAGGAAATGCATGTTTTTCGAGGTGACGAAAAATAAAAAGGAGGGCCCCCCTGGGCATGTTTGGAAAAGAATTGCAGGGACATTGTTCATGATTAGTTGTGTTTTTACAAATGCTTAGTCTCAGTGGCGACACTAATCCATATGTACACCTGGCCAGAGATCTCGATGAATTCCCTTTTTTTTCTTAGTCCCCTGTGGTATTAATAAGTAGAAGTGTTGCTTTGAGTTTTTTTGCATGTCTGTGGACCATGGTAAGGCACCGTGGAACCATCCACCAGTGAGTGACAGGCTCAAACAGTGTACAACTGCACACACACAACATTTTGTGGTGTTTTCATTCTTGCGAATTTCCTGAGCCGACCGATATTTGCAGAATTGACAACTAACAAAAAATTTTGCCACCTATAAGACAAAAAAAGATGTATTTGTTTCCCAGATTTTGAGGAGCTCAGTTGTTTTTCTGGAAATAGAATATATTAATTTCTTGTTCATCACTGTGGTTGAATATCATCTTACATGTCCCATTTGGAAAATATCATAATATATGGCATACACAATATTATGAGGGGATACAGTTGATTCAAAAAGTGGACTTCCGGGAGAGGTGGAGATATGAAATATATGACAAAAAGAGATCTGAAGCACATTACCCCCGACCCATCCCTCATTTTACTCGGTTTAAACACACGCGCACTCATGAAAAACTAAGGGGCGGGTGGACAAAAACTCAACTTCCTGACAACAAGTTCAAACGCAAAGAATTGTTCGGATCTGCCAAGGTCCTTTGTGTGCTTTCGTGTCGGACGAACACATCAGTGATGCCAGAAAGCTGCCATTCTGCCCTCGCTGGGCTGCGCCCGAGTGGCCCAGTGGTATGCATGTTCCTTAGCTCCCCCCCCCTTTTTTTGTGCACCAAGTCCTCCCTATCCAAACAGGGGAACAGGGCAGAGGAAAACTGATATAGGTACAAAAGCAGCACAGCTTTCAAATCTTGTTTTCATTCTATTTCTCTGTCTCTATTCACTGGGAAACCTCCTCCCTCCCACTTCCAGTCTCTGTTTAAGCTTTTCCCCAACAACAGCATCTCAACTCTAAAGTCTATTGTCCTGACATCTTGCATGAAGATGGGTTGGAATGGGGGGGGGGGGAGGAGGGGAAAAGAGATGAAATGGAGAAGAGGAAATTTATGTCAAAAACGTGGAAGTCATTCTTTAAAAATTTACTTGATTCAATGATCTCTAAGCTGTCAACAACTCCCCCCCCCCCTCTTCTCTCTGTCTACTCTTTAACCCTTCTCAGCCTGACTGCAATTCACCCTCTCACCAAAATGGCACAAACTTGTTTAAATCTTCCACCTTTGGTGGTCGGATCTTGGACCTCTCCATTCACACGAACAACAGCCCTCATCATTCAGTTGCCATGGCTACATTGTACCATTGCGTGACTAATACCACCCATCATCCCATGTGCACTGTGGATGAAACTCTCATTAGCTCGGCCAAACTCTTGACACAGTTTCTGCTAAAATGCCACAGGTAACCTTGCTCATCTCAAAACAAAAAAGTTTGGGAACCAGACAGAGAGAGAAAAAAAAAAATTACCTCTCTCTGACTTTTCTGTCTACCCCTCCTATACCCCATCCAAATTTCAATGACAGAATGATATTACATCCTGAAAGAAAAAGAAACAAATATCCAATACACTAGAGAAAAACTGCTTGTTGTTGTTTTTTCCGCCTAAAAAAACAACAAGCAAAACAAAACAAAAAACCAAAAGTTGGAATTCGTCAGAAGAGGCTGAAATTTGATTCCTGACTTGCACTTGGCCAGTTGTCATAATTCGGTGATACCCTATCCCCCAACCCCAATTAGATGTCCATTACCGGCGAGTATTTATGAGGGTCAAGGGACTTGCGGGCAACACCGCTCCTCCATTCAGGAGTTACAGACTGGTAATGGGTACTGCTGGTGGGGGGGGGGGGGTGATTCCAAGGGAGAAAGAAAAAAAAAGAGGAGAAACAGACAGACAGATAGACTGTGAATGCAAGATAAATTTCCTTCACCAGGAATCAGTTGGTGATGAGATGTACACTATCATGTACAAACTGATGACCACTGTCAATCGATGCCTCTATGAAATAATCCATCCTCGAGCTGCCAGTCGCCTAAGTCTATCAATCCCTAATTATGACAAAGTTGAATATTACACCAATCCGGGACCATAAGATATATTCGTATTCCACATCTGTAGGCATCTCCCTCCAAAGGAAAACTCTTCTAATTCTTGAAATCAAAAAAGGATCACCAGAGTTGTGGAATCAAGAGACAAAAGATGTAGAACTGGAAGACAGCAAGAAGCGAGAGAGTCGGTGACTGGGATTGGCGAGAAGACAGCACAAATATCAGCAGAAATATATGACACACATCAGAGCATGGACTGATTGCTTTTGGTGAGCTATGTCATCGACTCTTCACTATCACATTCAGAAGAAGAGGAAAAGGAGGAAGAAGAAGAAGAAGTGGAAGAGAATAGAAAGACAGACAGACAGACAGACAAAAGTAATTGGCATTAAATGGCACCATGCTAGGCTCACCCACTCCGACTTTTTGACAAGTTCCAGAGCAGCCATGGAGTAGGATGGCATCACACACGAAACATCGTGCTGCGGCATGGTTCATACACCTCAAATATGGTAAAGAATGAAATGCAGCATCCAGTGGAATATATTGGGGATAGGGGGACAAAACCAAATAAAGAAAAAAAAAACAAAAACACACAACAACAACTTTGAGATGAAAGAAAGGAAAAAAGAAAGAGGGAGGTAGAAGTAAGATGGATAGAAAGATAGGATACTCAACATGCAAAGAGAAAGCGAGAACCCATCTTCAACATCTCCTGAATACTGCTTGTCAAGATGTATCCACATTACTCCCACTTTGCATTCTAATGACTGCACTTCCATTTTAAAAGAAGGAATGATGATACAATACCTACTGAAACAGTTGATTATAGGAACATTGAAGTCTGGTCATAGCTCCCAAAAGTTTCCATACACACACACACATACACAAATACACACACACCCACACAATTGCGATAGAATAGGACAAGCAAGTGTCCCACTCATTGGCCCATATATAGCTTGTATGTTTGAACAATCAATAGTGACTCTTGAGTCAGCATGTGTGAACAATGTGTGCTAAACACACAAACTGACGAATGATGAAAAAAGAAAATACAGCTATACATCATGAGCAAATGCAGCAGATAAAACAATAAACAGACAAGAAAAAAACTAAGCAAACAAGTGCATTAATCAGGCTCTTTGTATTTGGTACACTACTCGTATATAAAAGAATGTCTAATGTGGAATTATAAGAAAGTCCAGACTTCTACATCTAAAATGCGCATTCAGATAATGTCTCAAGTCAATATGCTGTCGTCCCCTTGACATGAGTAAAATATGAATAAACATGCCTATCTTGTCTTCTGTTGCCATGGTTACAGAGGGAACAACATCCCTAGCATTGTGAGTGAATTGGAAGAAAAAAAAAACCCACAGCTAATGAGATAACAATTTTAATATGATGCATGCATAATATGAGTTTAGGATGTTATAAAGTCTGCACAGGAAGGCTTGCTATGTGAGTACACACTATGGCTCCAAAGATTCTGGAATATCTCAAAATGTGTCTTTTGTGAAGGGAGAATAGGCCAGGTGAGTGGTTATCATCGCACATCAATGTTTTGGCACTGTGAAATATTAAATCATCCATGAGAAATGGCCATGAAAAAGACTTCTATCATCTTGATCCTGTAAAGCAACCAAAGAGAAAAAAATATAGAAAATTTCTATAAGAAAAAAACATGGAGGCACGTGAACTGGTTGCCGAAGAAGAAGAAGTCTGGATCGCTGATAGGTGCAAGGTCTGTCCGGCCCAAATGTTGTGTTTTGACAAGAAGGGATTAAATTCAAAGCGATGTGCTTTGTCACAGCTGTCTAAACAGCAGTGGTATCACTGTCTTTGTGAAAGATACTGGCGCGGCTGTATGGATTTCATCCAATATGTGTGCTATTAATCCCGTCTGGAGTTCAGTACAATTTTATTTTCATTCATTTTTTTCTTTCTTTCTTTCTTTCTTTCATTCTCTCCCTCTCACATTCTCTTTTATTTTCTTTTAACCCTCAATGACTCTGGGAATAAAGAGAGGAATACAGAACAGAGGTTGTAGATGTTCAAGTTCAGTCAATTAAAACTCTCTTTTTTTTTTTAAATCCTCATGACTTTTATCTTTCTATCAATTATTTCATAGACATAAACCAACCATATATGGGCACAAAAATGTCATGGGGGTGGGGGAGAATTAATGCCTTACATGACATGTTTCAACAATTCTACCATTAGTACCAAGCAATGAACATGTAACTATCTTGTGAGCCTGCAGCCCACGCAGTGCTGTAATGGAAACACAGGTGGCATTTCCTTAATATTTTCCTTGACGAAACTGAAATTTGAGAGGCGGAAATACATTTCATCCACACACATTGTGCAGTGCATTAGAGTCTAATAACCAAATAAAAGTGTGGTACTTCTTTTAGTGCATCTAAACATACAGGCACACTTGTCTTATTCAAATTCATTGTTACTCCTTTCAGTACCACTCCAGTAGAGAAGATAATTATCCATTACTTCTAAACCTGCCATGCCACAGTTTCGTGGAAGTAACACATCGCACCGGAGTGGAACCTGAAACAGTAATAACAATTATAAATGCAACAATAACAACAATAATTACAACAATAATATCAAAAGTAATAGTAATGGGTAATATTCATAATATTGACAGAGACAACAATGGTCCTGGTGCTGAATGACGTCATGTGTTATGATTGTGATAGAATATGGCGAACATATCATCATGCTGTAGGATTACAGGAAAACTATTCTGTAAACCATTTATGAATGTTGATATCGCCTTGAATAACTGTGAGTTCCGTAACATGCAGTCCCTTGCATGCTGCATAATCATTTGTGGCTCACTTTAGACTTGTTTCTATTACAGCTATCAATTGTTTGGCAAATAAAATAAATACAAATATCTGCCTTTATCTCACGGCGTTCTGAGTTGGAAAAAAGAAATACACCGAACTTTGACCATCGTTGGCAAATATCTTGGCGAGAGAAAAACTTTGAGAAATTTATGGAAATGAAACCATTCTAATGACTATTTGCTTTTCAAAGGTCACTCAATGAAGTCATAAATGGCTTATCTCACAAGAGTTAGTTCCATGCCCTGCTTTTCAGAGCGAGTGTAGAGAAAACATCTGTCATTTCCCAAAATATGCTTGTTTGTATTCATAATCGCTGGATCACATTCGCCACGGGTGATCCCATCCCCACTTTGTCAAGACAGATAACTCACAATGAAATAGTGTAAGTCAGTGCTTGGCAATAGACTCATAAAAAATTATTCCAAGTCTCCAAGAAAAATACATCTTTGCATCATTTGTGCCGAGTCCACGGTAATAAAAACCCCTTGAATAAACAACCACGACAAACCGAAACAATACAAAGGAAACAGGGTGGAAAAAAATCAGGATGTTTTACAGAACCTATGCACTGCTTACCTTGCAACAGATCTAGCTTTACTTGGAGATTTATGACATGCTGAAATTTTACACCTTCCTTCTTTTGCCATACATCGTTCAATGAAAACTTTGGGATTGAGACGACCGTCAAACAAAGGGAAACGGACACCTAATTTTGGCAAAATGAATACGATTCTCCCCGCGCCACAAACGGAACGGCGATGGAAGAACGGTCTAATTGAGGCTAAAAACAACAGAGTTTGATAGCCAGGGATAAGAGGATTAGATGGGGCTTGATTTGAACATCTGGCCATTTTACTGCTAATGGTCTGAGAGGCAATGGCTCTTGTGCACCCAATTCCTTCTTACTACCGCCCCTCCCCCTCTTCTTCTTCCTGGGCTGCATCTCCTCTTCCCTTAGCCACACTCGGGCTACAGAACTGCAGGTCCACCTCCAGTTTTTTCGTCGACGAGTCTCCTGAAAAGGTGGCAGACGAGGGAAATCATGACTCCAGTTCCCACGCTGCCTCTTCATCTCTATTTATTGAAGAGAATGACGAGAAGTATCGAATTCCTGCAGCAATTTGTAGCGTGAATTACGCCTCCTCGGCATTCAGAACTGGCACAATGCGTAATACCTTCTATGTCATGTTCAAGAGCAACACTCATAAACTTGTACAATTTACTTCACTCCCCTTTTGCAATTAGCAGGTGAGGCATTATGACGCAAAAATGTACGCCTGTCCAAACGACGGAATGAATGATCCAGACGGGGGACGATATATTCTGAAGGGCAATTTTCTTTTCATGATGCAGCCTCAAGATCAGAAGATTTATAGGCCTTAGGTATCACTTCACACACAACAGACTTAAAACGGAATGATCTTCTCTCTTTTTTTTCCACATTTTTATTATTCTAAACCATTCCCAATGGCTGCTTGGCTTCGTGAGATAAGTGTAACCAAACACCAATTCAATTATCTAAATCTGTGAGATAATGATATGAGGTGGATTAAGACAATGGGAGAAACGATACAACTTGTGAGAATATTTTCCTTATGTGCAGCCTGTGATGTGTGTTCATGTTATACTAACAACATTCCTTGACTAAACAAAGAAAGGGGAAAAACTGAAAGAGAGAGAGAGAGAGTGCGAGGAGGAAAAAAAAAAGAAGGATGTAAGAGAGTACGACAAAATGACATAAAGAACAATGGTAAAAATAAGAGGATTGAGGAAATATTTTGGCAGGTAACATAACAGAAAGTATGTGATTCATTATGAGTACACTCGACAGAAACATGGTAACTTAGGAAGAACAAAAAGGAAATAGAAAAGACACAGGGATCAGAAGAGAGAGGGAGACAAAAAGAACGAGAGAAAAAAAGAGTGGACGAGTGATAATATTACTGCATTATTTGCCTATCCAGCGGGCTCACTTTAAGTGCAAGGGTGGGGATAGAAAAAATGAAGGAAAGTATAGAGAAAATTGAGTAGAGAGAGAGGGAGAGACTGACAAAAAAAAAAAAAAAAAAGAGAGGGAGAGAGAAATCTCAGTGCAAGTGTAGTTTGGTGAATTATAGCCCAAGAAACTCTGGGGGGAAACCATATACTCTCTTTGGCCATCTCAAGCATTAACCTACATCCAGTTTTCGTTTCCAATTAGTGACAAGCACCACTTGTGTGGGTGATTTGAGGCGTAATTCAACTCTTTTATGGCCTTTGATGCCGGGAGATTGATACACCAAGAGTGTCGCTGGTGCATCCAATAATTAGCCGCAGAATATCATTTCCATTAGGCATGGAATCATATAAATTGAGGTAAGGAGAGATCATGTTTTTTTTTTCTCTCTCTCTCTCTTTCTCTTTTTCCTCTAAAGCCACATAAGTTATATTTCCTTTGAATATGACGGCTCTTATGCCTCCCTTCTCCACGATAAAGAATGTCGTTTTACACTTGTTGGTCACTTGGACAAAGTCACATCTTGGCACTTGCACCTCAGAATTGACAAAATAGCAATCCGTGTTCTTGAGTGAAGTGGCGTATAGTCCATGATTCATGATAAAATACAAAACCGATAAACAGATCACCCCTGCATGGTTTTACCTGGCACAGATATTGACTGCACACATCCCAACAAAAGAGTTCCACGTACAATACTGCCAACGCACAGCCTATCATCACATTTTCTGCTAAAGGTTGGAGACATTACTGCCAAAGAAAACACACCTGACTCCCCCTAGAAAAAAACAAACATGTGCTTTGCTCCCATTATAAAAATAATTTTTCTTTTTGTAGGAAAACAAAGGAGAATTTGGTATTTGTAACACTTTCTGTCTGAATGCCAAAAATCAGGGAAGTTTTCTGCATATGAAACTTCTGTTTTGCTTTGTGAATGTGAGAGGCATATTACAATGGTGTCTGGAATTGGCCTTCATTTGTTTGAATGCATTGTGTCCTAAAAACTCTACTGCAGCTAAATCTTTGATGCCATTTCTTTTCATAAATAAGCTCATTTGGATAACAGGTTTCTCACCCTTCTGTCACAGGTAGGTTTTTTTTTTCTTAGATGATATGGAACAAACTATCAAAAAGTTCAAAATATGGATATTTCAATAGCGAGAGAAAAGAAAATTATGATATGGCAACTCTGTTGGGTGACCGTGGTAAGAGGTCACTTGTGTGCATTGCTTCAGCATCAATTGCACGGCAGGTTTTAAGTGCGTCTTCCTCTTGGGACGGCAAAACATGAAAGGAGAAATGAATCCCGTTCCATGAACCAAACGACGCTATTCCAGCATGTGGAGCAAAAAAATCACACCCAGATACAGCACAGTGATTCAGCCAAAAATCACACTCAGTATGAAGTTGTCACTCCCGGGGCCATCATTGATACTGACAGTTTTTGCTTTTCGGAAAGTGAACGGATACCGCATTAGTCATGTGACTTTGTCCCATTCCAAAACCCTCCCCCACCCCACCCCCTTTTATTCTTCTTGTCGTCCTGCTCGTCATTCAAGTCCTGTTTGGCGAGTCATAGGTCTATTCACAGAGTTTACAGCAGGTTACTCACTTCAAGTTTAAGAAAAAAAAAAGTAAGCAGCAAAGTACATCATATACTGCTTTTAGAAGTTGACTTTGTGGAGAGTACAAAAAGAAAGTCGCCCACAAAATGTACTCAAGATTCCTTTTCCTATTCTGATGCTCCTGTGGAAATCTCTCTCTCCTGCTGAGTCTACAATCTTGAAATGAATACAAAAATAAAAGAGATATGCATTTTTTTTTTAATTGATGACCAAAAAAAAAAAACCTACAATTTCAAGAATTCATGTTCCAAACAAACATGGTAGAGTAGCCTTTTTCATCTGTTTCATGTTGTTCACACAAACAAATTAGAGGGATGTCGATCACAACCCAAGCACCAAGATTGCTGATCGCGATCATTTGTTGATCAAACTGCGCACTCCTGAAATCTAGACCAACAGCAAATATCTAGATTATTTGCTTCAACATTCAGACACTCACCGCGGTGCAAATTATTGCACTCATTTCTCATGTAATCACAATAGTTCCAAAATAAACAGATATCTAGGGATTTAGATTGCAATTTAGTGAGATTTTAGTGTCCAAACTGGCAAAAATCGTTTAAGATACATATATATGGATCACAATGCAAAACTCAAGTTTGGAATCCCGCTACTTCATGTCAAATGTGAATGCTGCTATTGACCACTTCTTTTGCAACTGATTTTTAAAATGTTCATTTTTGATTAAAAAAGTTAAAACGAAATAATGGAAAATGTCTTTGTTCTTTTTTCTTTACTTTTTCAAAACTTACCAAAATTGTTGCCATGTTTTACTAAGTATCACTAGAAGAAGAGGGGAGCTTTTAAAATGTAACTAGATGTGGTGGTAATAATACACAGACATGAGGGAAGTTCATTTCATTTCATTTCATTTCTCAATATTTATACAAATTCCATTGGTAACATACATCCAAAAATCAATGAATAGAACAAAAAATATTTGAAAACTCAGTGTACATAGACTATAAGTTGGCACATAATGCACAAAAAGTACAGAGATCTTCTACAAGACGCTAAATAAATTCTAAAGTTGTTGACAACAGCTCTCGCTTCCTTGTAAGACCCCTCCCGAATGAATCCCCACGAAGTAAATCGCAAGACTTGACCTCTGACCGAATGTGTGTGCGTCACATGATCAATGCCTGGACCAATGGCATGTGATGGCCGTCATTAGCGACTGGCTAGCCTTTTATCTCCATCTTTTGACGAGTGCCAGACATGGGACCACACCTATCTCAGGGCCATTTACTTTTTTTAAGGTCTTCCTCATAGATCAGTCTATCTCTTTCTCTCAAAGGAAAACAGTCACTCAAAAGGAAACTTTTGAGGGAGGTGCTTTTCCTCTTTGTTTTAATTACTCCTCTCCGAATATTCGTTTTCAGGACACCTGAACACACATGAGTTGGCATGGTTTGCGAGGAATCAATAACATTCCAGCAACATTTTTATCACATCTTCTTATAGGTAGAATAATGGCACCTGTGTTCTCCTCAGTGAAAGACATCAAAGGAAATTTCTGGAGCATGGTTCAAAGTTCAAAGGTCACAGGTGAACAAAATGTGACCATATTCGAGAAAGAAGGTGCCTAATTGCTACACTTTCATGTAAAGGGGGATTAATCTACTCACTACACTAAGGTGTTCCGAAACTTATCTTTGTATTGTTTCTGACTTTTCTTTTTTCATTTTTCTCCCAATGAAAGGAATCTTAATCACAACTCGGCCCAAGTTGATTCCAGAAGAACTGGATTCTTAAAATAACCCCTATACAGAGGCAGTAAATAACAGCACAAGAAGAAGAAGAAAAAAAAACATCTTTAGTAACTGGAAAGATACAAGATGTGATTTTTCTTTCTGTTGCCATCAGATTCCAAAAGAAAAAGCAAGAACACAATCACTTGTCTCAGAGTAAGGGGATAACTTGATATTTTGCCAATTGAAAGAAGTAATACTTGCTTCCTACCTACCTAATCCGGCACACATCCTTTTTCATACCCACCCATAACCTGCATCCTTATTTTAAGAGAGAAAATTCTCTGTAACCCACCTCAACAGAAAATTCACCGACAAAACAGTTAAATAAGAGGTATTTTCTCATTCATTATTCCGGAGTCTTGCTCGAGACGAGCGGGGATAAGGCGACTTGAATGAACTCTAATCCAGCCACTGAAAGGCCTTATCAGCCTAATTCCTGCCCTTCTCCCCCCAATTGCCCCGCTCCGTTTTTCCTGTGGCTGTGGCTGTGGGGAGCTGCAAACATTCGGTTCACCGTTTTCTGCAGGTCATTCACCTCCATACTCGCCTCCCCATTCCCCCTCCTGATCCCCAGGTTCCTTCACCTTCCCCCCCCCCCCCAACCAAAAAAAAAAAAAAAAAAAACATGTTCCTCTGTTGAATAGCACACAAGTTCCACAGAAAATATGAGATGTCTGGCTGTCATTTTGGTCACACACATTTCTTGCCATTGAACAACTTCTATCTTATTCTAATCATCCAACAATCATCATTCGCATACACAGGGCAGTGAAAAGTATAGATAGTTGTATGTACCATAATGGAGTATGAGGTATTACTTTACGGCCATCTCTTAAAAACTCTAACCAGTAATTAGTCAACTGAGAACTAATCTACGTATCTCACCTTTCTCATTGGATCAATGAACTTTAAAACCATTACAATGACCCTTTGTAATTCAGCTGCATGACCATTTGCTATTTTCCACAGAATTACCACCAAGTTTTTTTGGATGAAACATTTGCACAACCACAAAGCAATTAGGCCTATGCATATACATTGAAAAAAATACATCTACAAGATCTCAACAACAAAAAAGAAAAAAAGGAAAAAGGAAATATACTTGCTTATACAAATTTCTCTTCCTCTCTAATCACTGTGGAGTAAGTTTTCTACCTAAAATTTCCAAGATGAAATGTTCGGTCCTCCCCTATCCCACGAATTAAGCTTTGTTTGTAGTAAACGCTATTATCCACGGGCAAAGAAAGAAAGAAGACTGTGATTGCAAGTGTGGCACAGGTTCTGCACTTCATTTCTAATGGCTATTTGCTCAGAGAGTGACTAATCTACCACGATCCATCAGTTTATTTGCATTTCATCAATTCCCATGTTTTCCAGAGTCTGCAGTTCCTCTTACAAATGCCCATTCCTCTTTCTCTGGGGCTTAAAGGTTTCTAACGTCCAGATTTTAAGAAAAGAAGGGCTGGCTGGCTCCGAACAGCCCCTTCCCATCCCCTTGCTTTCAAGCAGATTGGAAGTTGTTGAATGTGTGTGTTTGTGTGTGTGTGTGTGTGTGTGATTTTTTTTTTAATTGAAAGCAAGCATTTTTGGCAGGATGCAGTAAAAAAAAAAAATACAAAATCATATTCATATCATATCATTTCCTGATCATAAGTGTCAGAGAAGACTTGTAATGCATTGTCTTCACAATTATCACAATTGTTGAGTGTCACAACGATTTCTATGTCATTTAAAAAAAAATGAATTCTGAATAGATTTTTTTTTGTGTGTGAAAATGTAAAGAAAGTAGTGCCATACTCAAGGACTTTCAATCACACAGTTAAATCAAGTTCCGATATGTACTGCAGACAAATATCAACAAATTTCAGATCAAGCTTTATGAAGGCTGAAATACAGCGAGATCATCCCATCCCACGCCAAGTCGTAATTCAAGCCTGTTATGCTTGTGATAGGAAATCCAGCGAGTAATCAGAACTTTTCCGGAATGCAGCTTTTGTCTGGACATCACACTCACTGGTCAGTTGTTTGATTTCTGGACACTGATATTTGTGATCGAGTGGACGACATAATGTATGCACAGTTTAACACTGAAGACACAAATCTGGCACTGAATGGGACAGAATAAAACAAAGATATTACCTACCAGTATTGATTCACCACTGATGTATGTCTGTGTTGGCTGTTTGCTAAAAATCAACAAGATTTAACATTGTGCCCAGTAAACTGAGTACTGAGAAAGGAATTTTATGAACAATCTGGCCTTTAAATTGGCTCTAAATCCCTGCTACATTAGTGGCATCAAACATTAACCAACCCTGGTGGTGTCGGTTGGGTAAACTGTTTACTCGGGCATTTGTATCAGCGTGGCAAACGGAAAAATACATCTGTGTATTTGAGTTAATAAATATCCATCTACAGGGGGGAAGAAAGGGGGTGTGTGAATGTGGGAGATGCCAAAGTTTCCTCTTGCCATCTCTATGACAGGATTCATCTCATCTCTCCTTTATGAAATAACTTCAGAAAAGACTCAGTACTGCTTGTGCTACTATCAAACAAATGCTTGCTCTTATTTGTCTCTGTAGCCTTTGATCTCTTGTTTAATTTCTTTCATATTTTTGTTTAATGATGAAACAGAAACCCGGAAATGGCCAAGAATCTAATGCCTCTAGTTCATTGAGGGATATTTGGTATCAACTGATCCCATTACTTGAATGGACAGAGGCAAAGCCTGGTGTTTGTTCTATTCCTGTGTATAGAAGACATTACTGAACATCCTGATTATCTCACATTGAAACAGGCTAATTGTAGCTTTCAATGACGACAAAGTCCACTTACTTGATCACATGATCAGATTTATGGTCATAATGTGATATTTACATGGGAGTATTTATAAGGGAGTATTTAGTGCCTTTCTCTCTATGGCTGTTTGAAATGTCTGTTTATGTTACGCTTATCAGAAATCAAAATTTGTCTAAACTAAACTGATGAGCACTTTGACTGTAAGTTTGGCAATTAACTGCTCATGAAGGTAGCAAGAACTAGAAACTGAAAACATATATGCCAGCAAAAATGCAAGCACATATACACATATATATACTTACAGAATTACATTAACAATCATATTATAGCTTGCAGTCCTGCAGAAAGAATAACACCATTATGGTAGTTTACACATTACATTCTCTTTTTATACAGTATAAATATGCCTCAGCTCTTTTATGGAGAAGACATTTGGGATCCAGCCTTCACTCCATCTCTATCTCCTTTTCCTCCTCCTCCTTTTAAGAAGGTCAAGAGTTAAAGAGTTAAATTCTCCGCAGAAGGCCCACAATTAACCAGCTCTCTACCTCGCCACCTCTCCTTCATTGCCTTCTCTTCTTCGTCTCGCCTCCGCCTCTGTAAGGGGCTTGGGGTCACCGACAGAGGAAAGAATTCATTAATGCCTGTGAACGTTTTGCTCAATTCAAAGCACTGCTATAAAACAATAACAAAAACTATGGTGACCAAACAAGAGAAACATTACCAGGGGGATAAAGAAATGTGGGGGGGGGGGGGGGGGGAAGGAGGAAAGGGAGGAAGGGGGAAAAATTAATGGAGCACTGAGCAAATGATTTTGCTGGGAGACAATGCGAGATCTGTAAATTTGCTTTTCATATCAGGCACCAGCTTACTCTCTCTTGGAATCGGCCGAGTCCCTTCATTATCTAGAATAAATTTGATTCATTTTGCCCTCTCTCAATTGCCTCATTTGATTTGTTCAAGTTCCCTTTGAGGATTTCCTGAGAAATCATTTTAGATTTGTTTTTCCTAACCCGCCCAATTCCTTCTGTTTCGTCTTGGTGGCGTTCAATCACACATTCTGTAGCCAAAGGGGGAGTGAAGGGCGGTAACTGAATGAGGATATAGCCAGCACGACGGGGCGAAATATAGAAAGGGAGAGTGAGATGTGTGTAGAGAGAGAGAGAGAGAGTAAAAAATGACTGAGAAGGCCCAGAAATGTTTGATATAAAGAAAACACACAGCGAGGCAGCCAACAGCAGTAATTTATAAATGAAATTTGTACACAGCAGCAGGGGGAAACTGCGAACAGACAATTCCCCTAAATAATGCTTTCTTTCCTTTTTTTTCTCCCCTCTCCTTTCAATGTTACCCTTATTCATTCTAACTCACTACAGGGATTGCTCAGAGGCTAAAAGATGAAAAAAAAAAATGCAAATAAAAAATCACTTAAAAATGACATGTGAGGTCGATCAGCCCACACATCTTTGATATTACATGACAAAGAAACAAGAGCAAATTTCCACTCTACATTCACCAGGACAGGAGCCTCAGCCTTTTACTTGGGCTATAGGAATTTGAGTTGCCAAAGGCAGGTAAGAATGCATAAAGGTTTGAAAGAGAGTCATTCCTTACTGCCTTTCATTTCATTACATAACTTTATTGACAGCATAAAGTTATCAACCCCTGGCATAAAGCCATACACCAGGTTGATTATTCATGAATTTTCTTAATTTCTTTTAAAGATAGGCCTAATCAGCAAGTGCCCAAATGAGATTACCATCATTGTATTCCTGAATGCCTTCTAACAAAATATTATTTTGAAAAGATTGATAAGAAAGGAGGAAAATCCAACTGGAGAGAGGGAAAGTCTTGTTATTTTAGAAGAATTTGTGATCCCAGTTAAACTTGTCAAGTTAAATGCACCCAGAACGAGTCAGGCGCTGACTCGTCGGCTCCTTCAACACCACCATACACCTGCGGAGACTTTTGTCGTCTTCCTTCGGTCCCCAGACGTACTGTATGTACCCAATTCAATGCTCTGAGATTGCCAACTGGAGGTAGATAAGGGGATAACTGGCAATCCAGGGGAAACACCACCAAACAAATGTTCCTCTCCGAATTCACTTTCCAGCGATCCCGTTACCGCAAAATGAGAGATGGAAGTCCACTGATTTCTACGGGTGGATTTCTACGGGATGAAAGCAAGATTTTATTCCACTGGGGGAAAAAGTAAACTCTCAACTCACTAAATTTCTAACAGGATGTAGAGTGATTTTTTTTTCTCCTTAAACTGGGCCTGATACATAAGACACTCACTGATTACTACATGAAATTTAAGACTGTTGCCCCATTAGTAATATTTTTCATTATACCTTGTCCCTGGAGAGTATTAACGAATTACTGAAATACACTACAGCTGATAACGCCTACATTGAGAAATGGCTGTATGAAAGCGATGTTCACATTTTTCTCTGTGATGCTTAGAAATAGGAACATGCTCATGAAGACAAACTTGTACAGTACATACGGGTCATGTGTACAGAAACACAGACTGTAGAGTGATGCAAATTTATTCAGGCTGCACACTACATACAACAATAGACGAACACTTCATTCCACTGCTCCGCATGTTTGTGGCAAGCCGAGTTATTTTCACTAAACTGAAAAACCCAGAAGTTGTAGCTTACCTAAAACAAAACCAAAACAAAGGGGAAAAACCACACCCTAAGGAAAACAAAATATTCCATCTTGAGTGACATTGAACACCATACTCTGTCCCATAATGCACAGAGATTTTAAGAAATCTGGAGGAAAAAGCCTGTTTATGTTATTTTTCAAGCATGTAACTGCTAGAGCAAAACATCTCAACTCAAAACCGACTCTGTGAATCAAAGAAGACATGAATGGCAAATGGTGAGTGTTGGCTGAATTGACCTTGGCCAGAGAAATACTGCTCCACCAAGAAGAAAGAGAGTAAAGTTCATACCTCCCGTTTCCAATTCGTTTCCTTTGTTGGCCTGAAACTGGCCATCAGGAACTCTAAAACAATACCATGAGCCCCTAAACTCAAACATCTGTCAATACGGCTGAAACTGTAATTACACACAAGAAATACAACTTCTTTTATCACGCCCTTTCATCTTTTTGTTCCATCAAAGTTATCGAGCCGGTGCGCCCTCACAAGTGACAGGCGCACAGCGAGTCCAGAAGTGACTGGGTAAATCCTTATCTCGCTCACAAATCACAAATCTGTCCCTATCTTCAACAAGATTAATATTTCACTGTAACAAAAAGCAGTAACCATAACAATGGTGGCTGATTGATACATGCTTTTCGATCAATTGGGGTGAAACATCTCAACCGACGTTCTTTTTTTTTTGTAAATTTCCTTCTTTCCATTTTTTTTTTTCTGTTTCCCCGCTCCTTGCCTCTTGCCTGGCAGAGGGAAGGAATGAATGGGAAAAAAACAAAAGGCAGCGTACTCATTCTCGCAACCCCAGGAAAATCAGATAATGACTATTATTACACACTGCTTACATTTGCATCCAATATGGGGACATGCATGTACCGCGCACGCAGAGAAACAAAGGACAATTCAAATCTGAGGGTATATATCAAGCTCATGTCGGACGCACTTTCGTTGAGAAACTGGCATTTTCCTCCCTCCCCTGAATGATGTACTGGAGTTCAAATGGGTTTTGAAGGGGGGGGGGGGTGGGAAGAAGGGGGCTAAAGGCAAGGAACAAGGAGGGTGAATAGCAAACCTCAAGAAACTAGTGTTCCCTCCCCCTCAAGCACTAGGCATTTTGTAATGAAGTTGTCATCCATGTAACTGAAGCCACATTACACTCAACACCTTCCTTTATATTTTTTTTAAACCCCTTACTCCTTTTCTCCTCCCCCTTTTTCTTCTTGGGATCTGTTTTGTTTTCAAATTTCAGACCACTTTTGCTTAGAGGTGAGGAAGTAATGATGTGTAAGCCATGACATTTGGAATACTGTCATTGAGCAACTTTCAGATCGCATTATCATTTCTAAAACGTCGTATCTACAGCTGAACCTCTCCCTACCCTGCCTGTCATATCACCTCATTCCAATTATAGTGCCCCCCAACTTTCCATACTCACTGTCCCCACCCCACCAACTGACCTGACCTGCCTTAGGACTTCATGAGGGCCTTATCAGTGTACCCCATAGGACAGGGAGTGGAGCAGAGGGTGGCTGGGCCAGTTTCCCCAGCTCATGAATGGCATCACATTTTAAAGGGTGTGTACAGTTCTGGTCTAGGTGAGGATTTAGCTTTTAACGTTTTGCGAGATATTCAGAAACCACTCTATGAGATGTCAAATAGCATGCAATTCTATGGGGTATCAAAAGTTTATTCGATGAAAATCGGTTTTGAAATGGCTGAGATATCCAAAAACAAGGTGAAACAAAGAGATCCTAATAAAGTTGTGGCATGTCGCCTTTTATTATTAGCACTTTTTTTGATATCTCAGCCATTTGGAAACCAATTTTCATCAAATAAACATTGAATCCTTCTTAAAATTACATGCTCTTTCATATTTCATAAGAGGCTTTTCATTATCTCACTTAGGAATGTTCAAAACATGAATCCCCACCTCAACCAGTACTGTACAGTCCCTTTAAGTGCAATCCCACACCATGTCTACAACAGCTTTGATAAACAGAGAAACATCAGATGAACAGAATAGTAGACTTTTCATTAAGATCAGACCCAAGAATAATAGTCATGGAATTGAAATGTTTACCACGTTTTCACAAATCAGTGCTTTAATGTTAGTCCCAGCTACATGTTCAAATTGTTAAAGGTGATGATGTCATCGCCTCATAAGTTGTCCATCAGTCGTTTATACACACAGCTATCACTGAAATCATTTTCTGGCCAATAACTGACAAATTCTAACCTCTTTCATCAGACCATGATAGGCTAATGTGAAGGATATGTCTTCATTCATTGCTTTCATGTTAAAAAAAAAAGGACACTCGGTGAAAATATGTGTACAGTTCAATGCTAGCACAATAGCCTTGCTACACAAAGTGATTTATCAACAATTGCTGATTACCATTGATAATGGTGGCAAATGAACAATGGCAAATCAGCTGTGACCATTTATTTTAGATGGTATTATGATAACTGCAATCGCCTGACTTCTAGTAACTACAAACCTTTGTGAATGCAAACACTGGAACCCACAGCCATTCTTTTTTTTTAATGAGCCTATAGCAAACAGCAGATGTACAGATAGTTTTTATTATATCAATTTATGTCAAGGGTTACAGTGGAGCTACATCATTTTAGAATATAGCAGAAGAAAACTGTATTTTCTTTCTAATACTGGAATGAGGGCAAAAGGTGTGTGTGTTTTACGAAGTTGTGTTACTGTTTTTTCTTGAGTTTTTCACTTTACCTTTCTCTCTTCTCCTTCAATTTTTTTCGTGCAACAACAACAACAAAAGTTTCCAAAAACTTGGAGAAATGAGACAAAATTTGGGGCACATTGTAATTATCTAATTGTCAAACTCTTGGTGGTACTTCGAAGAAAGGGGTTTTGCTGGCAAGTGATGCCAAAAATATACCACACAAAGTAGTAATTCTTATTAGTACATGAGAATATTTGTCACAAGGAGTTGCAAAGCAGACAGACAGTAGGCAGATAATCTTTGTGCGAGATATATAGGGTCACAGTTTCTGTGATATTTCATATTTCTACATCTGGTTTATAGCAGCTGACGTTATTCAACCCCTTCACCGAAATGACAGAACAAGATATTGAATGACCTCTGGGCCCAACGAAACAATCGCCTGTGACCTCCGCTATGACAGTGATAAAACAGCTAAATAACAGAAGAAATGGACTGTTTATTATTCAGGGGTATACCATACTCTATACGAAAGGAAGGAGAGAAAAAAAAAGAGCAAGAAATTATCGCGATAACAGAGTGAAATACTGGTGTTCTTCCTACACCCCTCTAAGAAAAACACCTAAACTCATTAAATAAACCGTGAAATATTTGAAATCAAATTTGTGCTTCTTACATCCTTGGCTTCAAGCTGAAGAGGATAACAATTTGTTATTGCTTGTAAGACATTTTCCCGGAGCCATTGTTTATGACAACTTTGGAAGAAAGGAACCAAAAAGCAAACCAAAAGCTTTCAGTCGTCCCCATCTTCGCCTCCATCTTCTTGACCTTTTTTATTTGGATTAGGAGAGCAATGGCCCTCGAATTGAAGTCATAAACAATCCACCCTTTTTTTATCTAGGATTTCTGCTATTTTTCTTGGTGTCGGGTCACATTTTGTTTGATTTCTCTATCGCAACAACTGAGGTTAGACATGACCCTGTCAACATGGAACAGGGATCTCACAACACTGGAATTTTTATGGGTTATGAAAATTTAAGAGCTGCCAGATCGCGGAGTTTGGTAATTCTAGACCATCTGCACAAATTGCTGAAAACGACTGTACCGAGATATACAGTCTCCACACACGTGCATGCACACACACACACACACAAAGCAAGATATATCTCTGAATTAATCATTGGCTGGGATTGGTAAGGGAGTCGGTCATAGACAAAAGATCTGTCCCAAATAGAACCATCATCAAACAGCAAAGAATTCATTACTAGGTTGCCCTATATGCATGTCCTATTTTCCACACAGACAACTCCAGATCTATCTCAGTATATTTTTGTCCCTTTGAAAGAAAAAAAAAAAAAAGAGACAAGAGGAAGAAAAAAGAAGAAAAGTTCTATCTCATAAGCAATATAGATGTGATGCTTGGATGATGATTCCACACGAATATAATATATTATTTCCTCTTCAATTACGAATGATTGAAGGAACATTTGCACTTCAGCTGACACTCCGTTCCGTTTCACATATACCACCCTTTCCACAGCCAGGAAGTCTATAACTCTTTAACTGTCACTCCTGGCAAAGACTTATTTTTGCATATGAGAGGATTTTTGCCCCCCCCCCCCCCCCCCCGAGACTGATTTCCTACCCAGACATATGTATCAATTTCTGTGGGCAATGAGTGCGCTTTTGAAAGAGACAATTTGTCACGCATTTTAGATGGCAATTACTGAGTATTACATGGCACTCTACGCAGACCCTCTTTCAATACGGAGGATTTCATTACATAATCTTACTTTGCTATTCCTCTCTTTTTTGTATTAATAACTTCCTAGTTAAGTAAGTATGTCATGGCGTGAGCATTTATGTAGGTTGCCTGCCTGAGTTGATGCATTAAATGGTAAGAATGATAAGACGCTGCTTAAAATTGACCTTAGCAAAGTTTTACATCACAAGTGAATATCAAACTCCATTGATGCAAACAAATTTGTCATGGTCTATACATTTTTTCTAAAAATCATCCAGTTAGTTTTTGGTTGATAATCTTTCTATACATCACGCTATCTAGCCTCTCATTAATCACTCTTACTGTGTTTATCTTCCATGTTTCCCTGTTGGTCTGTTTTTCTATCAAAAAAACCCCCCAAATCAGTCCATGGATAACTTGACAGATTCTGTTCTGCATCAATAATCTCACGATGACGAAGCTGATTTCTCTCGTAACAACTCGCAGGCTATCACTTTTTGTTTTTAGAGCCAGGGAAGTAGCTCAATAGAATGGAACATTACACAGCAGAATGTATCCCGAAAATTGACAGGGTCAATAGCTGCTTTGTGAATGAGACGAGATTAAATTAATACAAAATGATGAGACTCCACCCCAAGTGCAGATCAATGAACGGGATGACTTCGAGAACTTGCCCGCATCTCTTGCGATGACTTTTATCACCTGCCTCAGACAAAGTTGTTCTACAGGTTTTGATGGACAGACAATACACGGAAAAGAGACATTTACTACGCCGGAAGTTTTTTGGTTGAAATGCTGAGGTGCTAATAAACTCATCTGCAGTGCATGACACATGGATGTTTTTGTTTTATTTTGTTTTCGCTCCTCTTCTTTCTGTCATATGCCCTAGAGTATGTGCCACTTGTCTGTCATGGAATATCATCCAGACAGGGCAGGGGGGGGGGTGAAGGGGGCAAAGGAAAACTCTTCTTTTAATTGAGTGGGCACAAGGGGGTGGAACAGGGAAGGGAGGGGATATTCTTGGGGTGAGTGTCCGAAAACAATTTCCTTTTTGTCTAAGTTAATTGTTCCTGGTTCGGCTTGACCCATGCGAGGTCGGAGGGGAAAATAGCACAGCCCGCAATTTTCCAGACTTCCTCCAAACAAATCTGTGTTTTGCAATGCCGCTCTTTTTGCTTCTGTTTCGGCGGGATTAAGGCAATCTGTAAGTCCGAAATTGAGCAAATGTAATACTTCCTTTTGTTAAGCGTCAAATTTCAAGAATTGCCCTGCCAGAATGCTTCATGATGATATGTCACGACAGGCCAGAAATTGCTATAATTAGACATCATGCAATTGCAGAACATCACATCCATAGCGAGGTATCGTTCAGAATGTATCAAATATGCAGCACTATTCACACAACACACCTGCGGCAGATCAGGTGCAGTGTATACACCATGGGTTACGTTATCTCTTTCATTGTGTGAAAACCCTTTTTTTTTTAAATTAAATTTTCACATTTTTTTAATGATGAAAACTATCTAAAAAAAACTGTTGAATGAGGACATTCTGTAAAATTTTATTCCTTTGACAATAACACTGATTCATGACAGATGTTTCTAGATGATAAATTTGTATAGACAACTGTGACCACTGAATAAAAAAAAAAAAGAATCCAACGAAATAGCATACACTTTTCAGGTCTATGAATGAATGATTTCTTCATGTGACTTTGTGCAGCACATCCCCATGATACTGAAATTGCCTATCGCAGAAACTGTATCCGAAAGATGCCCTGCCGTTCGTTCGTTTGTGAGACAGACAAGAGGATAAATCCAGGGGTGTCATCATCACCTCCTGAATAAATCATAAAGCAATCCTCCTCATTTCCACCCACAAATGAAGCCCATTCTTCAATTGCACCCATCGCCATGGAGATGGCCCCTGCCATAAATCAACATCTGTAACTGATCATGGTGGCAGTCACACCCGCCCGAAAAACAGACAAATGACACATTCGGAGGATGGGGGGGGGGGGGGGGATGGGGTGGGAAGAGAATGAATGAGCAAAGGCCGGGTGGCACACAGACTGGAAAGATAGTCCGAGAATTAGGTTGGAAGCAACAAAGTAGACAGAAAAGAGGAAATCTGCAGAGAGAGGGAGGAAGGAGAAGAAGAAGAAGCGAGGAAAGACTAGCGTGTATCCTTGAGAGATGTCTGTATGATTTGCGGCTGAAACAATTGCGAGCGACCAATCACTGCGCTTCCCCGCCGTCCCGAGGAAACTTGTATAACGCCGACTTCACACCTTCTTTGTCCGGCCCTCGCATTTGCGGGTAATTACAGCCTCTGATCCTTGGCCGAATCTGTCCGCACTCTGCGACTCCCTAAGACCTTTCCTCATCCCATCTCTCGGCCCTCCCTCACCCCTCTAAATCCGCACCGATCACATCGTCCCACCTCAAACTGTTCCCCACTCCCTTCGGCAAGATGGCAAAGTGTCTGATTTTTTTTTTTGGGGGGGGGGAGGGGAGGGTAAGGGATGAGTTCCTTTGGAATCTTTCTTAATCATTCAATATTTCCAATATCACTTTTTTTTTTCAATTTTTAAGAACACAAATAGATGATAGAGACTTGCAAAGTAATAATAACGTACAACAGAAACTGACTGGATTGGCAAAATATGATATCATCAATAAACCTCACTTGATACTGCTTAATTCATTGTATCCCTTCAAAAATAATCTCATAAAACTCTTCCTCAATGTAAAGCCTTTAATGATAATATATACTCCTCTCTTTCTCTCTTCATATAAACATATGAGATTTGCATATGGTATATATATATATATATATATATAAATATATATATATTTAAGAAACTATACTATACTATACTATACT
Organism: Diadema setosum; assembly: GCF_964275005.1. Classification (NCBI taxonomy): domain Eukaryota; kingdom Metazoa; phylum Echinodermata; class Echinoidea; order Diadematoida; family Diadematidae; genus Diadema; species Diadema setosum. Next base: position 16,685,572 of record NC_092695.1, read on the forward strand.
ATAAATATGTTTTTGTGTGTGCATATCATGAGGCATAGATAGCATATGTATGTAAATGCATTTCCATCCTTCGTTTTGTTATATCACATGGGAGATTTTAGGCAACATGGATATCAGTTTATCTTATTCTTGTTTGTTTGTGTTTTTGGTGATAGAGCGCATGAGACCTACTGCCTGCACGTTGTACATTGTTCTTCTATCAGGTTCTCACGACCATGAGTAGAGAGAGGGAGAGAGAGAGAGAGAGTAGGGCTCAGCTGGAATGCCCTTGAAATCCTGAAAGGAAATATCCTTCTAAAAGAGCGATATCAAACAGGAAGGGAAATAATATCATTTGGATATCAAGTTTGTCAATGATTTCAAGATGTCACCTGGGAGAGAAAGAGAGAAAAACAAAAGGAAAAACAAAAAGCCTCAGATGGGAACTGGAAATGATTTTTGAGTTCTCGACTGGAAGTGTAATATTGATGTTTCTGCCTCAAACAATAAACTTGACTCCCATTGAAATCAAACTGATGTTCATCTGGCACTTGAATGGCTTGGCTCACTAGTCTTTGTCTCAGACACATATCTGTGTCATCCTCCACTAGTTTACTTCTGCACTGCATGCAGGAAGCACAAGTGCCAAGTGGGAAGGATATCATCCTAAGGCAGCTTTGGCGTTAATGGCAAATACTTCTTTGTTTATGCCAATTTTGCCCTGTGCTTCTGAATCGGCAGAGTCCAAGAAAAAACAACACACACATCCAAACTGCACCACATACACGTTCTTAGCTATTGATACAAGACGTTTTGATAGCAGTCTTCTAGTTTTCTCACAGGAGACTTCTACCAAGACTACAGGGTGCAGCGGAAGGAAGCAGCTCAGTGCTGTTGACATTACGCTGGAAGTTCATGTCTTGTTGTCGGATATTGCCTCAAACACATCCAATGTTCCTGACCTTAATAAACACATCTCTCTCTATATGAAAGTAATTCAGACCAGGTCACACGCTGATTTACCTGAAAAAAAAAATCTAAATTGAGGAAAAGAAAAATTCATCGTCATTCAGGCAACTACATCAACAACAACTCATAAAGTTACCGAGTTATCTTCCTTTGGCTCCTCCCTCTTTTCATTGGTGGGTTTGCAGACCTACCCCCTCTTGCGCTAGACGATTGAATTAAAGAAAACTTCCCCTTCAAAACATAATTGTGTGGACTCATCATCGACTGACAGCCAGTATGTGCAGAGTAAGGCATATATTATTTTTCTTTTTTTTTTAACAAGCCGGTGTTTTCTACCCTTTAACTCCTTCAACAATAACAACAACAAAATGTCCACATCAGCACCTCATCATACTTCAGACAAGACACTCAACATTTATGCTGCGTCTTACTACACTGAAGAATTAACACCCTATTAAGAATGATGAACACCTCCCAAATGGTATAAAGTACCTATATAGTGACACTCCCTTTCTTTTCAAATAAGCTGTTTTCCAGTCAAATTATGCCATTTCTCCTAAAAATAATGTAAAACTAAACACAAAAATAAATCTGGTAATGCCTTTGGTTGGTACCCTTTATGCAGAAGCATAAAAAATCTCATAAATTGCCTTTTCCCCAGCAAATTTCAAAGTTTGTGATTCAGTTCTATTGATCATTATTAAACTTTATCATTAAGTTATTATGACATAAACGTGAGTGAACTCTAACCAATAGGGACAATATTGATTCACATCCATAATATATTTATGTGTGTGTGTGTGTTTTGATGTGTATGTGTTATTCAAGTTTTTGGCATCCCTGCTAAACAACCTATCAAACCATCACGGAGGTTACTCAAGAGCAATGTGAGATGCATGGGATTACTGAGCTTAGCACAGCAAGTGTAGTGTGAAGAAAACCAGTCTGGGAAGAGGGAGAGATTATCAACGAGGCAAAAAGGGGAGAGTTTTTCCCAAAGAATCGCTGAAAAAGGAGAGAGACAGACAGAGAGAGAGAGAGAGAGAGAGGGAGAGAGAGATCCTAAATTAGAGATGGGGAGAAAAATGATGACGAAAGCAGATGATAGGTCGATGATTTATGGCCGACTTCTGGATGCCGATTCTGCTCATGTGTGAATGATATTTCTGGCGAATCGTGCAAAAATCCGACTTTGACGATCCGTACAAATACTTTGCTCAGGGGCAGGGATACATCACAGATGACCACAAACTGACGACACAAGAATGCATTTATGCAAAAAGGCTCTTCAGAAGTGCACCTTCACATCTTTCCATTCTAAGCCCCCCCCCCCCCCCTCGTCTGTTTCCCCCTTTGTTTCCCGCTCAGTTTCCCCACAAGTTTTGTCTCTTTTTTAGGGGGTCTATTTGTTTCAAATTCATATCTTTTTCTGTTTCTTTTGATTGATTAATGGCAGTGTAGAAGTCTCGACTAAACACCTTGGATTTTTCTCCCTCAAACTTCTCACTTTCCCTCCACTCATTTCTCTCTCACAAAAAATTCTTTGTCTCTTGTCATTTTCCTTTCTATTCCATCCTTTTTTTTTCCTTTAGTCTTCTCGCTGAATGGGCCTCATTTCAGAAGACGCCATCTTAATTATTCATCTTTGACAAATCTCTGTGAATTTGCCTGTTGGCATTGCTCTAATGTTCATCCATCTCCACCTCCTGTTTCAGATTGCAGAAACAAGTGTGACAAGAAGTACGTGGGAGTGGGATTTTCTTTTTGTGCTTTTGATTCTACACTCCCACTTCATAAAATTTCAAACAAAATCTCTCTCTCTCTCTCTATCAGAGGGATGATTGTGCACAAAGACTTCCGTTTGGATTGGGAATCACATCACACCTATTGATTCCGGGTTAGAGGAGGCGGGTTAAAGGCAAACGCACACATCCACTGGTAGGGTGGTTCCAACAGAAGGAAATGGAAGATACTTCTTCTCTCCTTGTAGAATTACAGCTCCGTTATTTCTGTGCCAGCACAAAAGCTAAAATCGGTGAGTAAAACAACTCCCCCCCCCCCCACAAGAAAAAAAAGAACATACATGATCATTCTGAATTCTGACCAAGTATAGATGGAATGCAACTGTTCTCTACTCTTTTCATAGTCAAATGAAAGTAATGCACCAGTCTCTCACATATGAAGCAATCATTAAAGATTCTGTGCCACACTGATCATATTAAATTCATTTTTGGTATCATCTGCGAGAAAAAAGGTGGGAAAATGGCCATATTGGAGTGACTTCTAAAGGCTACGACTTCATTCACTTTGATAAGAATTGGGTCAGACTAATTACTACCTTCAGATACCAACACTGCAAAAGAAATAGTAAATGCAAGAAAATGCCACAAAAAAGTAAATATACAGGCACCCATTTACAGGTGTATCATCCACAGTGTCAAACGTCATTATGATAAACGTAAACATATGATATCCCCAATACACTTGCTGACTGTACACTGAAGAAAAAACTAACACAATACAAATAATCGATGTAATTACACATGGCCTATATTGACAAAGAAAACAGATACACAATGACAGGGAACTATCATCCGCCCACAAGGCCCCATGATGTCTAATCTTTTTGGTAAATAAACTCACAGTATGGCTTAACCTTTAAGCGTGCGTATTGATAATAGATGAAGATTGCGCTTACCCACTTTGCGTGAAATCTACACACACAATGTTGAAACATGCCATGAACAATCATTCTATTCATGCCCTCTCTTTTGAAGTCATTAAATTAATGGTAATGTAACACAGGCTGAAAAGTGCTACATAAAGATGAAATAACGCTGCCTTTTCATCACATAAGAATCTCCAACCAAAACATTTCGCACTTTCAGGAAATGAGGCAAAAACAATTAAAAACCCACTTTCAAAACTCGGACTGAGTAGCAAAACATGTTGCAACATCAAAGTGAAAAGCGATTACATACTTAAAACAATATGAATTCACATTTTTGAGGAAAAAAAATACAAGTGTCCTCTTCTCAGTATATATTTTATCCTTAAGGTTATTACTAATTGAGATAATATTGTTTGGTTTCACATCTCTTGGTCTTAGCACTCCCACAGTCATTCAAGATCAGAATCTATGGCCACTCAATGAAAAACATTTGAAATGCATTGTTCTGCTCTGTTCCAGACATCTGACAATGTGGTTTGTTATTTGGATAGAATGGAAAGAATAAACAGAAATATCTAAATACATGTTGAGCACAAGAGCCAGATACAATGTGACCCCAAACAGGTCACTCTGTATACAGCTGAGAGAGCAAATCAATTTTGGCGCGATGATGATTAATGACGGGAATATTTGCTCAATTTAAATATTGTGTAATGCCTGACATGATGCATCATTGTGCAAACAACAATGGCTTTTTCTTCCTTTTACATTTTCAGCCTCTCTCTCTTCCTCTCTCTCTGTCTCTGTCTTCTCTTGGTGTCAGACAAACATTTTGGTACATCTCTCTTGTGCCGCCCTCTCATCTTCTGACCAACTGGTAGGATGAAGGGGGGGAGAATGGGAACGTGTTTGCTGAACAAATCTGGAGTTATTAAGTCTTGAAGAAGGAGATTGTGATCGACAAAGGAACACAATAGGACTCTGAGATTCTAAGATTCATTCATCTTATAAGGAGATGGAAAAAGATGACATTTATTAGAGGTATCAGTTTATATGTGGGGGGGGGGGGGGGTGGTGGGAGGGCTGCTGGGGGGGGGGGCAAGGAAGGGGTTTTAGAACTGTGTGGCTTGAAGACACTTTGTAAGAAAAAAAAAAACACTTGAAAAATTTGTGGTCACATAAAGCACAACACAAAAGCATCTTTCTATTGTCAGAGGAGCATCAACACACCTCGCTTAACAAACAATGACAAGTCCTCCAAAGAAATCTAAATTACTCACGGCCCAAACAAACATGGAGCTGGGAGAAACATTACTCACAAAACAAGAGAGCAAGTGAGAGAGAAAGAGAGAAGAAAGAGGAGAGAGAGGGAGAGGGAAGGAGAGACAAAGCTAAAAATAGTTAATATCTAACCAGATGAAATATATAGATATATATGTATTTCTTCCCCCTGCATGGCTGTTTAGACTTCTCTCAGTTATGATGATTGCTTTTAATTGCCGGCCTGTCAAATATTACAGGCCGGCAATAGACTGGGCAAATTCCAGCTGCCATTTCTGCGTTTCTGTAAATACGCCAATTCAAACAAAACGAGTCAATGCCTGTATCAATTATTGAAACGTTTAGTTGCTAACTACACTTAATTTGGAATGCTAACCAGATGGGCCCTTCTGCTCCACACGGGGCAGTGCTTGTGAGCTGAGTCCAAGCTCATGGGGCAACTTGCACAAACTCAATTCGTTCTGAAGATTTTTTTTTTCTTGAGAGAGATAAAAATATTTCTTCAAAGTGCTCCAAAAATATTGCACATAGTCTCCTTCTTGTGTTTCCATGACAACTAATATTCAATTTTGACATGTTTGAGTATAAAAAAGATTACTTATATTCTCTCTTGTTGAATGAAGTAGAATACAGGATACAGTTTCCACACAAGTCCTCTGATGTCACAAGATCTCGGGTGTTTGCATGTATATCAGCCTCTTATTTGTTCATCCTACTCTTTAGCTATTTGATTCCCTGCTGCACACACAATGTCTGCAATGATTGATTTACAACACACAAGCACACGCGTGCTCCTCTTCAGTCTAAATATATTCACCTGATTAACTTGTGATAAGCCCCAAAAAAAGGTAATTTGGGACATTTTCCTTCGCTGAGAGCTCCATACTACAATAGTTGGAGGGAACCAAATGAGGGGTTACTTGACAATGATTTTAATGCAATTATCACTGGATGTTGCATTACACCGCAATGTATGTAGTTGTGGTGTACTGCTTCATCGAATGTAGATTACACCGCAAATTCTTGGGAGATACAGACTGATGCCTAAAAAGACCTCACTTTTGAAAACAGACTTGCTTTCTTTTCACTCTCACATGTCCACATCACAGCAAGAAGCCAACCTATTTAGCGAGATAATGACGAAAACGAGGAATTCTATTTTCAGGCTCTCTATTGTGGGGAGCGGCAAACCATCGCTGGGATGCGGTGCGGCTACCCTCACCACGCCCCGCTGCAGTTGATGAGGGGTGAACTCTCCGACAGACATCCCGAGCCGAAGTCGTCCCACTCCGCTCCGTGGTGCTCACCCCGTACCCACTTTGATGGATGCTAAGCCTCAGACATTTTACGTGCTGTTTGTCCATCAGTCAATTATTAATCAAAGTGAATGCAGTGTGGTGCCCGCAGTGAAAGCCTGCTGTGCACTTTCTTTCTCCATTCTCCCTTTTGGGTCCACACCGAGTACAGCCTGGTCTTCATTTCGTCTCTTTTTCTTCTTGAATCATCCCGTCTCTTTTGCCTTCATCTCTCTGACTCTCTCCTCTCACGAGTCTAACACACACAACTAGATCAGTTTTACACCTCTCATTCTATAGCATCTGAGCCCTCATTTTATGCCAAACACTCTGAACATATCCTCTATCTGTTCATACATATTTGTCTCACCTGCTTTCCCCTCTTTCTATCTATCTATCTCTCATTTATGCAAACTATCTCTCTATCTACCTATATATCTATCCATCTATTTATCTCCATCCATCTAACATCTTAGCTAATGAATGATTGTGTCATGCTCTTCAATGGGAGAGAACAGGGTTCTTCCAACAGCAAAACACCCCTATAACAAAACTACTTATACTCAACAACAAACTCTAAAAAAACATTAGCTTACAGAAATTGTGGAGTACTGCTCAGCAAAAGTCTGTCATTTCATAACCACAAAGGTTAAGTTCAAGATTCCATCTCCCTCACTCTCTTCCTCTTTTTCTCTCACTCTCCCTCCCCCTTTCAACTATTCCCCCTACATCCAATCATCCCCCTCCCCATTAAAAAGAAGAAAACTTTTCGAGATGGACCTGCTCCATTCATTTTGTCAAAATGAGAACCAGCGAAATAGGACAGAGGTTGGGATGTAAAATGGATGCCTCGCTCCCTGCCAAAGCATCCCAGAAGATTCACAGCTTTGAGCTGACTTATTGATCCATTCATGAATTTTACAGACAAAACCGAGTGCATATCACACTTTGAATTATCCATTTTTGAGCTACTACGGGTCATCCATGATGCAGGCACACAATGTATGCATCACTCAGGGATATTCAGGTAGGAGAAGGAGCCTTCAAATTTGAATTGCTTTCTGGAAAACACAAAGTGAAGCATTTTTGGGCAAACTGGTTTGCAACGTTTCAACAACAACAGAAGCCACAAGGGAGTGCTAAATAATTAGCCAACTTGCATCATACCATTTGCCCTAACTTTAGACTGACAGAATTCATTCAGAAATTTTCCTATTCAGAGCTTCAGCCTATACAGTACCAGAGACTACATCAGTTTTCTTTTCTGTATCTTTTTTTTTTTTATTTGTGCAATCCTGAATGAGACAAGTATCATCAATTGCACTGCACAGACAAGTATGTTCCACATTAATGACTTATGATTGCTGCTGTGATCTTATCAGATGGTGATTACCAGATGGAGCACTTTTACTCTCAACATTATCGAGCATTATATCCGAGTTTCAGGCCATTAAATCAACAACAAAGTGCAGCTTTCAAAATTTAAAGCTCAGTGATGAATGACGCTTTCATTTTCCATGATTTCTTTTTTCGATATACAAAGAGAGCAGTTCCTGGTTGAGAATCAAATAAATAATGATGTAACTCAATCTCTTTTCTCCCTTTTATGTCGCCTTGGCCCCTGCAAATCAAACAGATCAAATAATTGGATTCAAAACTGTCAGGTCACCGCACACTTCATCCATCCTATCAGGAGTAGTACAGTACGAACCAAGTCATTCTCATTTATTTTCCATCTCCTTCCGGTCCCATAAGTCTATCCCATGATATCAATTTTCTCCTGTCACTTTCAAACATTTGATCTCATCGGCAAATTCCCTCGGCCAGTCTGGCTTGGACTGTCCAGAATTAGTGGAGCAAAGGCCCAAGCTCTTGACCAACTGAAGGGTGACCACTGACCGCCCCAGTAACCTCAACCTTCATCTCCCTCTCCTCCTCCTCTGCTTCTAATGGTCAACAGAGGGACTTGCATGCAATGCAGCAGTGATATTTGACCATTACTGACCAGTAAAACATCTCAATCATGATTAGTGATAATGACTACTACTGACCAGCAAAGCTGTTCACTCATGATTTGCTCAGATAATAACAACTTTCTTCCCAAAAGACTGAGTCTTAGGAAACCCAGCCCAGTTTCACAGACAAATAAAACTCATCTGAAAACAGGAAAGTAAAATATCTCATTCTGACTGGCTTTTGAGAAACATTACTTCATAATTCAATGTGACTGTGTTAACAGGCATAATTTTACAGAAATCATGACAATGTTGATTACATGCTAAAGACTACAAAGAGTTGTGTGCATAAAGAATAATACAAATAGATAATGGTTTGTAGGAATGCAGTAATCTTTTTTTCTCACTACAGAGTTCAAGTGTATGTCACTTAATGATAAATGTAAATGTCAAATTATGATCCTAATAAGACCATTTCTTATTAAATCCCATCGGCATATTTGGGTTTTAATATTTCATATGAGGTGCAATCAAAGATATGTAAAATTTCTGACTTTCTGGCATGTCTAGAATGTGTATTTTTATCTAACAACAGTTATTCTTTCCATATGAACAAATGACACAAAACAAATTCAGCACAAGTATAGATAGTTGTGGTAATTACAGTAGCAAAAGTAAACAACACATACACAAATATATATTGTCACTGTGTCATCCTTATGTTATTATCAGTAGCATAATTATTTAGCCTAGCAATAATTTGATTAGAAACTAAAAGGCAAAGGGACTTTTCTGAAATGGACAAATCGTTATACTCCAGCAATATTGTGTGTAGGTGTTTATGTGTGTGTGGGTGTGTGTGTGTATGGTGTAGTCAGCACGTAGTTGACTCGATAATGACTAAAGATAGTGATTTTGTATTTCTGTGTCATAGACAGTGCTGTTTGTTATTTTTTTCTCCATCCCGTGCGCATCCAGTGTACCATAAATAGTGAAATTGATAACAGCATAGAGGAGCAATGATGCAACAACAACAACAAATCAATTAGTGAGTTTGGTGGAAACACTAACTGCGTAATTGGATGAAGAGATCGTCAGGTATACATGGACCCTGTTTGGCGTATGATGCTATTCTTTGATTGGATTCCATGTTGCTTGTTGACTTCAGGTCCCAGCTAACAGGAAGTGGTTATTACAAAGGAAGAAACAGGGTAGAATCAGAGCTGACAAGCCTTGCCCTGGCGATGGTGTGAGACAGATACCAATAAGAGTCCCTGCATGAAAAGATGATCTGCCAGAAATCAAGACACATCCTATAATTTGGCATTCCCAGAAGCCATGAAATTAGATCAATTCTGTCTCAACAAATCAAATTAACTTGCCAGACCGTTCCACATCAACCCCACCCCCCTCCGATTGGATTCGTCAAAACCCGAGGCTCACTCCCTATGACCAAATATAAGTCCATGATGGAGAAAAAAAAGAATGCCATCAGCAATGAAACTGCCCCGCACAACAAGATTTGTGCTGAAACTGTATTTGTTGTAAACGAATGATAGGAGTGAAGAAATACACTCTGCCAGCAAGGCACAAAATATGTAAAATTGCAAATAACCACTTTAATAAAGAAAAAAAAAAGACATGCTAGAGAAACCTACATCCCTTTGGCTACACTGCATCTTCCTCTACAAGTTCTCTAGTTAATCCAGCAGAGAAGAAAGTGGACTTTTTTTTTTCTTCTTTGGTTAAAAAGGAGGCACATATTCATATCTGAATGTGTTTCAAGAAATTAATGACGGAACATTCCCCCTCTCAACAACTCCTTCACAGTTCTGACCGAATTCCTTAATTAAATTTATCTTTCAAATAGGGCCATCTGTCCTACATTCTGAAGTGACAGAGCGAGTCTTCGTTTTGGAGGAATCAGAATTTCTATCTCTGGGCCAGGAAGAATTAGCGGGGGGGGGGGGGGGGGAACAAAAGATAGAAATGAAGGCAAGTTTGTGGGAGGGGGTCACAGAATCTTTAATCATTTTCTTGAGGGGGTCAAGCTGAACGCTACTCAGTGCAAAGTAAAAATATTTGTCTCTATTTACCACCCTTCCACCAAACAAATCTTCAAGACTTTTAATTTGTCCTGTGTGTCCAGTCATTTCTGGGCAAATACAGGCCATGTTGTCACAATTACACCGAGAGGCTTTCCCCCCCTCAGCCACGACTACATAAAGCAAATATTAGGTCATACTGTTATCCACCAGGTACACGACCCCCCCAGCTCTCCTCGGCAAATTCTTTTTAATTAAAGCTGTCAGTTTGAGAGTTGGATAAATATGTCAGCCTGTGCTATTTAATTAAATTCCACAAAACGAAGCAATTTAATTACAGTTGAACTGACAGAGAGAGATGGAGAAAAAGAAACAGTTATTTCTGGGATACCATCCCCTGGTCTCCTTTCTTTCTCCCCTCCCCCCCCCCCCCCTTCTTTTCTTTTTCTTTCCAGGGGAGAACTTGGGTTAGGATTGTGAACTCACAAGACAAATGCTTTGCAAACAGTGCCCTTGATGAGGATTCTCCTCTGGCATCTCAAAAAAAAAAAAAAAAAAGGATGCAGGGAAAAGATGTTAACCTCCTAACACTGGTGTGCAGGGGAAAGCAATCCTTTCTAAATATGTCGACAATCTTCCGGGGGTGCAGAGCAACTTTGCTAAAAACCTTGAGAGAAATGTTGAGACGTAGGAGGTTTTTTCTCTTTAACAAAAGAAGAAAGAGGTAATGTAGCAAAGTTTCACGCAATTACACCAGCAGAGATCATCCTCATAACCAGCAGTATATGTGTAGTTAGGATTGATTGCATGATTTTTTTTTTTTTTTAATGAGCATGCATGTTGACCATTACAGTACTAGATTCATTAGTGTGCTGGTGGATGAACAACAGCAATGAAATGAGCTGCTCATAATAACTCCTCCATAATGTCATATCTACACTGTACATGTACAAGGTACTGTTTAGCTTGCAGGGTTTCCCAATCAAGTTTGCGCAATTTCATACTTCCTTATTCACTAGTCTACTCTGTCCCATCGTACACAGAAATTTGGACATTTACATCTATGTTCAATAGTTCCATTAAAAAGACATTAGAGAAAATTTGTTTGCGCCAACATGCTGTGCATTTTCAAACTCATTTCAACATCAGCTGTTAATAAAGAAAGACTGCAACAGAGAAGAAGATTGAAAGATTTATCATTCTATCTTGTGACTGTTCTGTGTTGCACCACACTCTGAATACCATAGGAATACATACTACACTTATGTATTGTTTCTAGAACTGTGGGAACTAAGTGAATAGATCCAGTGTGTGTGTGTTTGGGGGGGGGGGGAATATTCTTCATGATATCATTCCAAGGCTCTGAGGCCAACAGTTTCAAAATTTTTGGAATATCAAAGTGTTTCAGACAGGCTTATAATGAGGACAACCAGTGTATGATAAACAAAATTACAAAACATTTCCTTTGAGTTTGCATGAAACAATGCCCTATAAAGTTTGCTTGTTAAAGGTGTTTTTTTTAATTCATTTTGCGACAAGATTCAAACAATGTCTTAACTCTTTTATATTGCTATTTTTATCACTCAGCTGCTCACGCTATGGAACTCCCTGACAATATACATGATCAAAATCTTGGGCAGTTGAATGTAAGGTGATGCCAAAAACTTATTGCATGCTCACACCAAAAGAATTAATAAAATGTGACAGGACCCGTTTCTTTATGATGATGTAGGCCTTGAATTTCCCCAGGCAAACCTGCTGTTGCTGGTAATATCACAAACTTCTCACACCTGTGACAAATTAAAAGGTGTAAAAAAAAAGGAAAAAATGGATAGATTAGATTTGCTTTTTGTTTTCTGTTTGTTTTACCAAGAAACATATTCTAATTTCTACTTTGCTTGTAAAACTTGTTCCCTTATTTATGTCTTTATTGATTATTTTCAAATATTTTCTCATATTCAGAAGGGAACAATAAAAAATTGAAGGAAATCTTCCTACAATGTCTCCTGAACCTCATGAATTCTTCAGGAAAATTGACAATCTTTGCATGTTGGGTTAGAGAATACACTTATACATGTAGCTGAAATCCTGTCCGTACTTTCACAAAAACCTCTGTGCATACAAAGAAACTGCTTGCCACCAGAGCTTTTCAATTTTAAGAAAGTCTCCCCACCACAGAGAAAACAAAAGAAAAAAAAATAAGATGTAAAAATTAATTTTTCAACTAGATATGTTTAAAAAAAGGATAAGATAAATGGGAATGATGAAGCACATACATTGTACACATAGGCCTATGTGATAAATTCCAATTTTTTGGGGAAAAAAAATAAATGTTGGAAAATTTTTAGCTAATTTTGAATGTCAATGAACTACCTACCAGGATACCCTTTGAAGACCATAAAATGGTCCACCCTCATCATGTGACTGAGGTCTTCTGGACAGCTTGTCTTTTCTCACATGCCCTCTAGTGGGTTTTTACTGACTTTGCAATATTTCCATGGATTTTTTCTATCTGTGACTCTCCCAGAGTTAAAAAATCAAGCTCTACATAATCATCTTTGAAAAATCGATAAGTTTTTTCAGGTTCTTCAAAAAAATATATATATTCATCTTGGTCATTTTATGTACATACTAAATGGGGACTGATTGACATAGTCACAGTCAGATGATAATCTGTTTGTCATTTAGGATCAAATACTGACTGAAATTCATTTAGGATCAATACTGACAGAAATTCATTTAGGATTAATACTGACTGAAATTCATTTAGGATTAATACTAAATGAAACTCATTTAGGATCAAATGCTGACTGAAATTCATTTAGGATCAATACTGACGGTTATTCATTCAATTATGTTTTCTCCAATACCCTCCCCAACACAAAAGCAAGGATCAGAAATGTTAACATTCCACACCGGTTTAGCTCTCAAAAATGAAAAATGAGTTATAAAATACTATATGAACTTCCATTTCAGTATACAGATCAAAAGCCTTAGTTTTCATGTTGGGACCCCTATGGTATGTCACTCATAAATGACTGCTCAAAGGTAAAAGGTAAGCCACGTCTGACATCAAAACAAATTACACACTTATTCTTTCTTTTTTTAATTCTTTGCGTGTGCAAGCTGGGCTTATACGGATTTAGTGAGCAAACATCATAAAAATTATTTTTGAGCTGCATGGCATATCTAACACCTAAACAATAGCCCAAGAATAAAGTTTAACCCTTTCTGTGTCAGGAATTTTGGACAGCATGCACAACACTACAGGGTTTTCTGTGCCATGTGCTCTTGCTAAGGAAAATTTGTTGTTTCATTTTCAGTAACTGCATCTCATTGCATGTCACTGCTGAAAACAAAGAACAAAAATCCCCATGATGAAGAGGTTTATCAACAGCAAAAGGTGATATGTTCCTACAGCAGTTCTCTGTGCTGCAAAAAGACGATGCGATGATGAGCCCTTAATGCAACAGAATCTAGCATTCAACATAGAGGAGAGTGACTTGCTAAAACATACATTCATCAGAGTATGATGGGAGCTATCAATGCAAAGAAATCCAGGCAAAAAAAAAAAAGAAAGAAAAGAATCTGCTGAGTATCTGGAACAGCTTATGATTATTGACAGGATCTGAGGTGGAAATGCAAGACAATTGTATCCATCAAGAAGGGCGTTATTTTTGTCTGTGGACAGAAGTGATGCCAGCCTCATTATGTATATCTCTATGTTTTACATCAGGTGCTTCTATCTTCTCCTTTTTTTTTTTTTTTTTTTGTATCCCAAGCCGAAGAAGGCATGGCGGAGGGGGAAATGTTTTGCGGTGGAAATTGGCAAACGAGCTAAGTCACTGTGTGAGTGAGAACCTGGGTCAGATCACAAATGTTACTGAATATTACTGCTCTGTAATATAACCCCGCCTGCTTCCACCCCTCCCCTCTTGTCTCTTGCTATTTGTTACCAAGCAAAGGTAATGAGATAATCCCGGCAAGGGGATGCTCGACGGAGCTGCGCGAAGATGTTTCCAAAGAGCACAAATACTTCCGGCTCACTCAGATCTGCAAATCCGCCTAGATGTGATGTCACCATCTCCGACAAAAGACGAGGGCAAGTCAACAACTCCACACATGCTCATTTGTAGGCACATAAGAAAACACACACGACATGCGACATAAATACACAGGCACTTAGTTTGCTATTTAAAGCTCATACATACATAATATCACAATAATATACCCAAGTACATACAACCTGAGGGAACTACCCCCCTCCCCTCTGAAAAAATGAAGATTTCATTATCATTTGCATGCCTCAGTGCTTCTAGTAGCAATACTTTTCAATGGAAAATGACTTTATTTGTGAGTGTGATTAACTCTGCTACCTCCCATATATTCTGAAATAAGGGGTTTCTTGGACATCAAAATTATAAACGCTCATTGAATATGATATTTACGACCAGCATCCAACATGTTTATGATGTTGTGGGACTACGACTACAGATATTGCTTATCATCAGAGGAAATGTTTTAACATCATGTTACAGAACCAATTTCTTGTTTTTCTGTTTCATTTTAGTGACAAGAATTTGTAATGATATTACAGATAAAATAATGGTATGCATATATCATGTCGTCATTTGGAAAGTGGTTTAATGATCTTCCTAATAACATCACAGTATGATAAACAATATTTGGCTTTTATTGTACAGCTTGTTTACATATCCGATCATACAATGTATATTGTCTGTCGGGAAGTATCAATGTGTCAACAATAAAGCAAAGTCTAAGGAGTTGAGCAAACGTAAGGCAATTAAGTTTTTGAAAAATAAAAAGAAATTAGCACTGTACAAAGTCTGTGCTTAAAGGGGTTACTGTCCTATCTGTTCAAAACTGGCAATATGAGGTTTTACTTGAAGGGTTGACAAATTGTCAAAATTTCTCTCATGACTTACATATTCATTGCTAAAAGATATGTTCAAGCTTACGATGGCAGTGAATTTAAAATGGGAACTAAAAGACTGAGAAGTGTGACTCAATCATGTATGATTGTGTGTGGGGGTGTCTATGTGTCATGCTTGACTAAGATTCCATCATTAATAATGCTGCTACCATACCAATAATTGTTACTACTGTCATACATTTAGCTCTTTACAATCCCCTTTCCCCAAATACTTCATCCATCCAAGACATCAACTATATATATATATATATATATATATATATATATATATCCTTCTCTCTTTTTTCTCTTCTCAAATTTTCCTCGACAATTGAATATTACTCTTTCTGAAAAACATCCAGCAAATTAAATGCCAATCAGCCAAAGATTGATGCTGTTTCTTGTTTTATTTCCTCCTTCTCAACATTAATCACCTTTTGGTGGAAAAAGAGAGTGAATTAACCAACCAAAATTGAAAGAAAGAAAGGAAAAAAGGGGGATAATATTCCTGAGGGGTCATTCATTTGGGGGATCAGAGCTATGTTGGTTCAAACAAGTCAGGTCTGAAATTAAAATTTGCCACAATCGGAAACTTCCCTCTGTATTTGCTCTCATTTCAATCATATTATTTTGTTTCAATTAAGTCTGGTAGTGAGAGCCCGATTCAGTCTGGAGGGAGGCTGGATTAAAGACGACTCAATTTTCGCGGCAGCTTGAGTTACGCCATGCGAGAAGGAGACGCATGCTGTGAATACAAGTGTACCCTCCGAGCAGGCTGCCTGTCACTTCACGGGCAAAATCGTGCCACGGCCTTTTTTGTGGCCGTGGTTACCTCCCCACTCCTCCGGGCTGCTTGGCTCAACCAAACCAAATCCTCCACCCTCAACCCTACCTCCTTCTCCCTCATCCTTCCTTTGTCAATCCTTCTCTCATCTCATCTTTCTCTCTATCTCTCTCATTCTTCTCTCTCTCTCCATCTCTCTTCTTTCCTTTCCTCTCCTCTCTTCTGCTCCACGTTCCACCCTTGTTCATCCTCCGTTCCCTCCCTCCATGCATCCAACCCCTCCTCCTTCTCCCACCTTCATCAGCACGCACAGCTTTTACATCATTTTTTAGCAGGTTGACATGACAGGTACCCACTCATCGGCCGGAAATTTTGGTAATGTTCTCGGTTCGGAAACAAAAGGCGCTTTAGCTCCACAGACTCTGCAGCTTAGCAGTCAATGCCCTTTTGCTTCTGAAGTGCAATGATGTTAATACATTTCCATCCGAATGGATCTAATCACATGACAGAGTGAAACATGATTGCACAACTGTCTAGTGGTATTGTATGTACACTGCTGGTACACAAAGAAAGTGGCAGCCACTTGCCAGTGTTACTTTGGCCCTCCTGATGAGGGCCCTCCTGATGAGGGCCCTCCCCCTTTTCATATAGAAGGGAGAACACCAATAAACATATAAACATAAAAAATGTTAATATGTTCTTCAATTGTACTGTATTTTGTATTCCACTAAATGCACTGTTGTGATGCAGATTTTCTTGTTGTTCATATTATGCACCTGTGCAGAATTCCAAATCTTGTAATGCATCCTCATTACATTATGTTGACCTTCATAAACAGAATGAAGGAAGGGTAACCTCCCACAGCCTATCATCTGGGATGATAGCTCCTCCCAATCTTTTCCCCTTCACTTTTAAGAGAAAAAAAAAATTAACCAGCCAGCCCTGTGTAGACCACAGAGCATGCATGAACAGGGATGGATTATCGTGTAAACAATTGTGAGAGAAATGCAATAATATCAGCGCAGCTGTAACAATTGCAGCTAAGATAAACAGCAAAGAGGAAAGCCCCTTGTCGCTGGCTGGCTGGCCGTCTCCACGCTATGCCTGGTTTACTCCCCCCGTTCCATGAGCAGCAGTGCGAGGAGAGAAGAGGACAGAGGGAGGGAGAGATAGAATGCACAGGCAGCCAGCACACAGCTCACCAACCAGCCAGCCCTGTAGGGCTGGGTGGACGCGAGTTCGCGGCATGCTGAGTTGTCCGCTCGCTCTTCTGGGTTGTGACCGGGTTCCCCAACACAGCAGCGTAGGTGGGGGAATTAATTGCTGCAGAAAATCACCGAGAGTGCGACAAGAAGTCATTTCCTGGACTTCTACTCAAAAAAATTTCCATCTCAGAAATGTTGAATTTGAGCCAATGAAGGTCTGCGTGCAATGTGAATGTGCATGCCTCGAGATGTCTCAGATGCACGTGTAAATACCCTTGGAATCTTTGCCAATGTTATGCAATGCACCACTGTCCTTATTTTTCCATCTCTTTGCCACCACACGGAAAAAAAAACAACAACACTCAAATGTCAGAAATGTAAAACAATTCCCTTCCAAATATTCCAAAAAGGGAAGTCAGATATTCCAAGAAGGGATGTAACAGTGAAAACTAACACAGATGAACACATGCACTGAATCTTGGCATCACCCCAAATGGAAATAGTGCAATTCTTAATGTCAAATCTCCAAAATTACTCCGCCGGAAGTCAAATTTCAAGGAACTGTTCAATTTAGAACACACAAAAAAAAAACATTTCTTTCCATTACATTCATAGCAATAACCTCTCTCTCTCTCTCTGTTGATTTGTTAGTCTTTTTTGAAAGGGAAAGTTTAATGGCGGTATCAAGAATGAGGGATAGGATGCAACCACAAGGGAACGCCATGGAGAGAGTCATCACCACAAGGTATAGACAAGATCGAGGGCGCAAGGTCTCGGACCAGCAGACACCGAGAGAGAGAGAGATAGCGAGGGCAAAAATGAAACAACTGTACATGCATTTCCGATGTGAAACAGAATCCCCCCGATCTCCAGCAAGAATCAGGTGGCATCGGAGGGCTCTAATTTACAGCCATCATCAAACTTTAATACGGCTAGCCTTTGTCGGTGCAGTAATTAGCATTCATGAGCCAGAGATCTCACACAGATAGATATATCGACTAATGATGGGGAAAAAAAAAACTGGAGAGCATCGGCACATCAAATATTAACACTTATGACAGAGCGATGTCGAAATGACCGATGAAATATTCAGATTACGGTGCATTTGATATTCCAATCAGACTATAATGTGGATAATGGTGGGGAGATTAACTATTCTAATGAGCCGAGAGGTGGAAAGGCAGGGCTGTATCGCTGCCACATCTAGGTAAATGATGATGATGACAGTAGGATTCCATAATATGGAGATCAGACGGGGGACTTTTCGTTTGGAATGTGACTCGTTCCACAAATCAGACTGACATTTTTGCACTGGGGCGGGAACGGCAGAACAAGCATTGTTTGCTTTGTCATTGTTGTTTACATGATATATGCTAAATATCAAATTTTGTTAACACACCATAGCACCAAAACAGGGCTGAAAACTGGGTCAACTTTGGTCAGTTGTAAACTGACAGATATTGGAACCCTTCCATTTTTCTCTCCCCATCAAATCTTGCAAGAGAAAAAAAAAATAAGTTAATGGAGCAAATAATGACAGGGACTGTTTCCCCCTCTCTAGCGTGTGTGTGTGTGTGTGTGTGTGAGTGCATTTATTAGCCTAGTTTATGATGCTTTTAATCCTATATGGGCCTCTCACTAGCCCTAATATAACTTTTTTTTTTTTGGTGAAATATTGTGCACTGCTCTGCCTGTTTTGAAGGCACTAGATTTTCCCCTAGAACTTTAATCATCTTAAAATATTCATCCCTTGTTTGTTTGATCACGCCTCTCCTCTTCTTCCTACCCTTAGCATATTGTGCTCTGTCTCTCTCCAATAATATCTACTATAATGTACTATACTATTTACTTTTCCTATCCCTCTCATATATATATATATATATATATATATATATATATATATATATATATATTTATGTATAATATATGTATGTATGTATATATATATATATATATATAAATATATATATATATATATATATATACTTCCTGTTCCTCTTTTGCCTTGTTTAACCTTTTATTCCCCTCTTAATTGTGAAATTGTGAAAGGACCATAATTTTCCTCTTTCTAATCAAGAATATAGATATATTCCTAATGCTGTATACTTCTGACACTGGCTGAATTACAAGGCAGAATTTTTATTAATAAATTAGTTGAATGTTTCCTAATTTTCTTTAAAAAGAAACAAATCGTGATATTGCAAATAGGCACAAAATTCCAACTCTTGTGTTAAAATCAATTGAGAAATCATTTTCCTTTGAAATCACAGTCAAAAGCTGGAACACACACAAAGATTTTGTAGGCAGCAAAATGTCTTCATTTTGATGAAAACTTGTCATGCGTAAGGTTGAAAAATGTTTCACTCTAGTGTAGGAAGCAAGAGAATATTAATCAGAGGTGTGAAGGGTATGGTATGAATTTTCTTCAATATGTCTCCCTCTACAAAAGAAACTGCAAGATCAAAATTTATGTGTAAATTGACAATACGCAACTGGTTTTAAAAATCTGTGCACTATTGGAAAAGTTTCTTGTCTTGCTTTGTTCTTCAGGCAAAGCACTGCACCTACATTGTATCTGGTGGGCACATAATGCTGAGCTGTTCCCCCAATATTCAACAAGGAGGCACAAATTGTAAAGTCCTTATATATGGCAGTACAGAGACATACTGAGTCACCCCCCCCCCCCCTTCTTATTTTCTATTAGAGCAATAAGCTGTTAATTAAACCTTTGTTATGACCTTTATTCAAATTCAGCCACCAGTTCCTTCTGGGGTTGGGATGACAATTTCCACCTAGTTGGCATCAGCGCTTGCCCAGAACAAAGAAACTCTATCCCTGATGATAACCAGAGTCAATCCTTTCTTTGTTTGATAGAGGTAGAGGTGTCTTGGGTTACAAGCTAAAATGTCTCTTGTCTCTTTCTCTCTCTCTCTCTCTCTCTCTCCCATTCTCTTCTTTATTACTGGATGCCTAGGACATAATCCACTGATATGTAACCCCAGTGCATTTTACACTCCAATGCTGAAGATTAATGGTCAACTTCTTCTTTTGAACTTGAGCTTTTATTTGGCCACATCTCCAGTCGAAGTCAGCTCTGTCGGCCATGGTGGCGGGGCACACAAACAAAGGGACCAAACAAACTCAAGATTCTTTTTTTTTTCAATCTTTCTTTCTTTCAATCTTTTTCCAACTATCATTATCATTCAAATTGAGGAGATAAGCAGGGGATTTTCTTGCATACCAGTAGGGAGCAATAAACAAAAACTGGAAGAATGGAGTCCGAAGAAGGGAAACACAAGGGGGAGGGGGTGGGGATAAGAAGAAAACTATCAAAAGACAAACAGTCATTTCAAAGACATTCATTGTTAGTTCAGCTGTACTTGTCCATTACTTGTTTACTTGTACTTTATATTTAAGCTGACATTTATTTGACCATGGTCAATCCCTCAACTCCTCCAAATTTTTACAGTCAAGTCTATCCAAATGCTGCATACCCATGATTATCTTGTTCCAGTACAATTACTATGCATTGATGTATCCATCCTAACCTTTACCAGTCACTGGTTAGGATGGATATCTACACTGGCAGTGTCAGTATAGATATCATCATCATACAATGACTCATTTAAGTCATTTATGAAAAAGAAAACACACTATTTACTCAGCAATATTCATGGTGAACTTGTTTCTCCCCCACCCCCATTCTTTTTTCTTTTCTGTGCAAAAACAATAATTTTGCAAGTCAGCTTATCTAAACTAAAAAAAAAAAAAAAAAAAAGATGACACCAGTGCTTGTATTGTGAATTTTTTATGATGATTCTGAGGTGCTTCTGCATTCAATTCCAAGTCAACTATTTCCAGTGCTGGGGCCAATGCCAAGTATTACCTACACTGAAAAGAGAGGTGCATATAATTGTTACTACATACATGGAGAGCTACACACAATACTGCAATATCCACAGCCTATTTCCTGACTATAGACACACACACCCTCACACGATACATACATACACAGCAGACTACTATACTTCACTGTTGCTCGGAATAGGATAAGTAGCTAGCAGACACATTTTGCTTCTGAGCAGCTATGAAGATGGCGGCTCTGCATTCACATAAAATGAATGCATTGATATTCTTTTCCAATCAACCATTACCCCCTATCCCTCCCCCTCCCCCTCCCCCCTCCCCCCAACAATTCCTCACTCACACTAGAAAAGGGGGAGAAATGAAAAGGGTTGCTATGACCTAAGATATCTGTCTGGTAGTTCTTCAAAATCTCCCATTTACCACCCATTGTCAAGTCAAACACTCATTGTCAGTACTATTGGTTTTCTTCCAAGTTCTTGACTCCCTAGAGCTAATACCCCCACCATCCAAGTTTCTCCTATTGTTGTGGCTAATCTTGAAGATAGGGAATCCACTGAATGGCCAGTGTTGTATACACTTCCCATGCTTTGTGCTCCCCTCTGCTCTATTTTCCTGATTCCTGGAAAGATTGCTCCTGTTTTCATTTTTTTTTTACCCACCACCAACACACAAGGCATACAGCAGTGAGGATCTTGTTAAATCATTTTGTGAATGCAGCTCGAGAATGAAGAATGATGTAGCCACGCTGACACAGTTTGTAGAAATGCGGGATGTGTAGGTCGATGCGGTTACCCAACTTTACAGTCGAGATGATTTTGAAGAGGTCTCAAAACCAGAGTCCTTAACAAAACTAACAAAATGCCCATTCCCTTGCCATCAGAGTATTATCACATCCTACTATGAATAGCATGGCTCGGTGGATGAGGAAACCAAACACATCAATCTAGTCTGAATCTTGCTTTCAATGTACCACAAACCATTTTGCAAATGCAATTAAATGATCTGTGACACGCTCATGTTGCACAATTGGTCTCTGCATAATATCCGATGGGTCGTATCTACAGATTATCATCGCACAAAGTCCCACTCAATAACGTCCACAAACAAGAGACACTATCGCTTCTGATCTGTGAAAGAAAACACATCATTAAATGTGAGGCGAAAGCATATTATAAACACGACTCTATTCATTTGATGGACGTGAGAATTAACCTTAACAACTCCTTTCCCTTATCTTTGTGTGACCACAGTTTGAGATTTTATAGAGAATACCTGTAATAAAAAGCACTCCCTCTCCACCATATATTGCCAAACTTCAAGACATTAGGTACTAAATTTCCTTAATGCTCTTACGTATTATTAGCAGTCACTTAGAGGACAATTTGAGACATAAAATATTCAAGTAAGATACGTTTAAAACATAGACAGCACAGTATCTGATGTAGGAATATTATTATCTATTAAAAAAAAGAGAAAGAGAAAAAAAAAAACCTCTATTTGAGTATCTCTTCAGTTCCTTGTTGCTAATGTGCCAAAAACTTGTCGTGTAACTGCACACATCTACAAATTGAGACAGGCTGCATTTACAAAGGCACGTAATTACATGTAGTATCGTAAACACAAACTGTTGACTGTACCAGCACTTTTGCCCAAACCTCTCTCCTTTACTGAGAAAATTACTGCCACATCAATGTTAGCAGCAGCAACATTTCAGAGTGAAGCAAGGGGTGTAATCAACCCATTTTCAAGGGGGGGGGGGGGAGGGGGATTCTACCTTGTTTAAGATATATTGTGCTGGTATTAAAGACGATTATAGTGTGCTTTTTATCTCCTTCAGAATGATGACAACCTCAAGGAATAAGAAAAAACAAAAACAACCAAATCAGTGAAATAGAAAAAACTTGAAACTTCACCACCATGTTTTCCTTTTGTTTTGTTTCATTGTTCCAAGGGTAATGACCCATGTGGAACAGTTGGTAACACAGGAAGACATACATGTATAAACCTTACACGGATGCCGGCTTTCTTGGGAAATCTGCTAATCATAAATTATGATGCGAAGGCTAACAAAGTGAGAAAAATTGAAATACTATTCGTTAAAAGAGAAACCATCAGCCATGCCAGTGTCACTATGAAAAGACATGTAGACAAGAAAATTATATAAGCAGTTCACATTTCCTCTGTGGAGCTCTTTTTGGTAGGACTGGTGTTAATAAGCAATATATTATTTTTTTTATTTCCAATTCCTTCATGAGTCCTTGCTTTGTCCACTGGGGATTTTGTTCTTCATTTCCCTGCCATGCCTTTCCTGACTTACATTTCTTCTTATCCACTGCTTAACAATCTCAGGACCACCTTTCGAAAATGCCATTGTCATTGTATATGAGCAAAGGCACCAATGGTAACAAAAAAAAATGCGTACACTTTTTATTCTCACATGCTAGTAATGTCTGTTTCTTTGGGTGGCTACACCATTCAGTTCCTATCCATATTTCTTTGAAGTGGTTCAACGAGCAACCGGTAGAGAATCATGTGTATATCGAACATTTGTTGACTGTGCACCTTTTTTTTTTATTTTGCTTTTTTTATACAAACATTTAAGATGCAACCAGACTTTCTGTCTGTGTGTTTTGTTGTTGTTGTCGTTTTTGTTTTTGAAACTCCAATATTTCATTAAATTTGAGCAACATTAGAACAGAGCCATTCCCAGACACTTGTACCCCAAGCTTGTAACATCTCCTCGGAAATTGGGCTTGAGAGATGTTCTGTTTTTGTCTTGGAGTGAGTTTACCTTATGGCGTGTCAAGCCCTATCGATCATCATACCACATATCATAATTGAGACTGAGCAAGACTTTCTCCAAGTCGTCCTCGTCTTCTCCCCCCCCCCCCCCCCCCTGCCGACTCTCTCAACTTTTGGGTTGGAGAAGAAGCACATCGCCAGGGTCACACTGCTCACACTCGATCTAGGAAATCACCACAATACCTCTCCATTAATTGAGCTGACATCCATACACATGCTGATTCACTCTCTGCCACTAGTTGTTGTTTTCTTCCTGTTCCTATTTACCGTACGTACCCGGTTTTTTTTCTTCCCGCTCATGTCAAGACTTCACAAACAAAAACACAAACCCTGAGTCACAGGCAATTTATATTAATAGGTCGAGAGATGACCATCAAAACTTACGTCTTGTCATGAATTTGAATGTGTTTTCACAAATGTACAATTATGCTTATTCAGTATGCTGACTCAAAATCTAAGTTTGATTCACTGGCTCACCTAATGGCTCCATTCCACACAAATTGACTGCAATGTGATGCCCATCAGAATAAAAGGAAATCTTTGCCATACACTACAGTGTATCTCAGCTCAGGATTGATGCAGAAGAAAATAAATTTACAATTTTTTGAACTTTAAAAAACAAAACAAAACAAACAAAAAACAAAAAAACTCACAAATTAAGGCAGATGTTTCCATTTACAGAGTATATAAGTTTAGATCCATTATAGAGCAATCATCTATTCTCAAAATGTGCATTGCAGTTTTGAATATTGAAGACATTTGATACACCTGGGAAGAATTACATGATAGCATACACTGTGTTCCATTCAAGCACAAACACTCTTTAGAGTTCAATTACATTTGATCATTTGATACTGGAAGCTTAGAGTCAAGCAATTTGTAGGTTCTTAAGAACGTGGAGCACAGTGTCACTAATTACAATGACTGCATACAGTGTAGGTGTCAATGATATCAATATCGTGTATTCTTACACGGCAATTGCGAAGTGAACCAACTGCCAGGATCAAAGAAACTGTTCCTCCTCTTTTGACACATCACCCCTGCTGGTACAATAGCGAAGAACCGATGAAGCAAAGAAACATGTCCCCAACAAGATGTTCAAACAGATGAGGGGACACTCCTGCACGTTCGGACGATGACGATTCCTTCTGGAAGACCTTCATGATAGAGTGGAGATGGTGGAGAGCTCGACACCGTTTTTTGAAGACGACGAGGAGGAACGGCCAAATAGTCATTGGAAATGGGAAAGTAATTCATGATGTCTGTCTTGCCCCATTATTGGTGCAGATGGCAAACTCGCCATGAACGGGTGTAGCGTGCCATAGAACAACATCTTTGAGTCCCTCATACCCCCCCCCCCCCCCAAAAAAAAAAAGAAAAAAGAAAAAAGGAAGGGAGTTGAAGAAATGATCTCATTCTGTTGGTTGAAGTGTTGGCAGAGAAATACACACACCAATAGGCCCAGAAGTATAAGTCAAGGACTTTGTTGAAAATTGACTGGAGTTGATATACATACATGTATGTAGCAACTCCTCATTAACAGGTTGACTTGATGACGTTGGTAAGAAGTAACACTAACATCTGCCATGGAAGGACAGGAACAATTGAAAAAGAGGAGAAAGACAAGAAGAAAAGGTGCAAAGACTGAAGTAACAAGAAAAAACAGATGGCTAGATAAAAAAGAAGCATAAAATTGAAGTACAATCTGGAGCGGAGGATTGAAGTGGACCTGTATGTAATAATGCGATTACTATTTCCCCCTTTAGGTCTACGAGGAAAGTTACAAATGTTACCATGAAAAACTGTTGATAAAAACAATTATCAAGTAAATGAAGTACATTGTCTTTGCAAGTAATATTTCTCACACTTTCTGTTTTGGTAGAAACGCAAGCAAGCGCAATCCAATGAAGGTGAAACTTAACAGGAGTGAAAGAAATTGTGCAGTGTCTCAGCAAATAAAAAGACAGGCTATCACTTTGCAGAGAAGGCAAAGTGCGTTTACCCACTTCCTTTGCGGGAGTACTCGGGATTCAGATTCATAAAATCACCCAAGTGAACATGATGATTGTTATCACATTATGTCGCACTCTGAGCTGATTGCTGACAATTATTATCCTATATCTGGGCCAGCGAGCAGGGAGTCGCGATGCTATAACAGTCGCCGGCCAATTGAGCAACCAGAAATCGCCCTTGCCGGGCGAAGATCAAAAAGACACCTCCACTACAAAGGAAGCCCCATCAGGACAGAATTACGATCACATCTGGAGAAATTCTATCAGTTCTAATTCTTCCCTACAATCTCTCCCTCTCTCTCTGCTGTGGCTTTTGGAGGAGATATTGGTGAGAGAAGGCAGTTTCTTCTTCAGATGGTAGTGAGGAGTTCTAGACGACCAGCCAGATTTCTTCTTTCTCTCTGCTGACGAGGGGTGCATGCACTATGCGCAAGTGGAAAACCGTCCCCTCTGGTTCATTACAAGCGACGGCTTTGGCAACTGCAACCGACTCCCGCTCTCTCACACGGGGCTCTGTCCACACACAAGCATTACACTCAAAGCCAAGTGATAGATGTAATGCACAATAATTAAAACATGATTCAGCCATCCCATAACATCATATCAATATATCATGACAGCAATCAAACTGTCATCACACACGCCATTAACAAATGCTGCACTTTTTTGCAGGGGGAAGGAAGTCATTTCTTGATTTGTGAGCACTTGGCCTCACACGGACAGCAAAGAGGACATGAGCTGCATAATTACAATCTGACGCTATATATCCTTCAGTTCTCAAACGATTTCTATTGTTTTGACTCACATGCCGGACTGATGTGTTGATCATGCGATTACGAGGCAAATACATTCATAACACTCTGTCAGCGAGATATTCTTATAAAATGGAGTTGATGTTGACAAGAAGGAGAAAGGTAATCGGAACCTGTCATTCGCCACAGAAATAATGGTTGAACAGAAATCAAAAAACATTTGAAGAGGAACGAATAAACCAGCCCAACCCTCTACTCCTATGAATGGTCACGTACGTGGTGCAGACTGCAAGCACCTTCTCTCATCGGCAAATAATTGCCGAGTCAATGACCCCGGCAGGCTGCGAAGGTCAATCGTCGAGCATGACTTGGGGGCAGGCGACTCAAGCTGCGGGGTCAAGTTCAGTCTGATCCGCCTCTCCCTGCATACACGACACTTTGTCCTACTGATTTCTCCTCTCAGAGTCAATCCTCATTTCTTTCATTCCCCTTCCCCCCCTCCCATAATAATGAAAAGAAAAAAGAACTCCTTGAAACATGATGGTTGACGTGCCTTTTGTTTGGCTCCATTTCACCTCGAATTCACACAATCTTCATTTGTAAACATTTTCTGCCTATTGCTGGTAATAGTGACTAAGAATCTCAGTCTAAGGACAGAAAAACAGAATTCATATATTTTACAGGGTGGGGCAGGCAAGGGAAAAATTATTCTAATAAAGAAAATGACAATATCGACAGCTTGCAACCGTGCATTTGCAAAAGAAGGAGAAATTTAATGCTGAATTCACCTCACATGTTGTAGTTTTCATTTGAAAATATTTTCAGACAACTGGTGATTACTGACCAAGAATATCAGCCTATTTGAAGATGGAAAACAAAGCTGCTATAATTCTACCAGGCAGAAATAAAGAGGAAACTACTGTTGGTGATTTATTTTTTGAAAGAGAAAAATACAATATTGGCAGGCCATACTGAAGCATTAAGACATAGCGACTTTTTCTTTGTCTTATCCCATCACTGATAAGCTGCTGAAAGAACCCAGTATTAAATGCGAAGCAAATTCACACAAGTTTCCAAATACCCTATAAACTCCTGTAGCAAATGAGGACAGTTTTAAATACTCAAAGACAAAGAAAAATATTGCATACATGTATCTTTCAATGTACATGTATACATATTTTTTAATAGACCCTAAACCATTCTTCCGCCACCCCTACTTTTTTATCGAGTAAATAACTGGAGAATAGGGCTTAGGCCTACCTGATAAAACGAGTATTATCAGTCAGGGCAAAATATGACAAACCAACTATGAAAGATGTCTAAGAGGGAACACAAAGCAGTAAATCCCTGCATTACAGCCCTCCTTACTCCTTCCAAATAAATGACCATTATGGCGGTCACTGAATTGCTTATCTAAATATTTTTCCCCTCTGACCACAACATTAGCTATCTCTTGACCTTCAATGGACTGGTCAACATCAATAAACTGCAAATAAAGATCTTGCACTGACCACCCAAATGGCATGGACACGAGATGGTCTGGTCAATAAAAGACGAATGTGATTTTTTTTTTTGTCCCCTCTCTCTCTTTGCCCCCATGTTTCCTTCTTACTGGTTTTTTTTTATCCCTCTTCAATTTCTGTCAGTTCATGTTGCTGAGCTGGGATTTTTCTGCCACTAGGATTCCAATAAACAACATTAATTTAATGTGTTCCCACTTTGGTCTGCTGACCAGGTCATGTTTATGCGGCTGGAGATTTAAGAAGCATGCCAATGACAATTACATAGGGTCTATCATATTTTAACTGTACAAGTGGATTGTTCTCGCCGCAGGTCAGAAATAAGTGCATCCTTGAAGTTGAAATAAAATCTTCATTTGGGTGGCTTTCCCCCCCAGGAGAAGGCCAAAATCCATCAAAAATAAATGAATAACTCATAAATCTGCATTCCTACTGTCAGACAAGCATTACATGACTACCACTGTATATATTCAGAGCTCTCTCTTTCTCTATAGATGTTTGACACACCAGCCTTTTCCCTCAATATTTTTTTTGCAATATAAAGCAATAAGCAAATGGTCAAATGGATTCACTCATAAATCAATCAATCAATTTATTTTTTGCTGTATATTTTACTTAAGGTCATTTTTTATGCATTGCATGATTTGAAATTGCTTCTGAAGTGCATGTTAATGAGATGGTTACATTTAATGTGATGGGGGGGGGGTTCTTCTCTCTTTTTCTTTATCCATGTAGGCTACAACATTTATAAATAAGTTAAAAGGAATCTTCACATTATACTTCCAAGTTGAGGTATCAGCTTTGGTAAATATGCCCCTACTAGTCATCATTAAGACACACCTCTTTCCATATAACATATTATATATAACATTATTCCTCCATTTAAAGAAGATTATTCCCAAGAATATAGCCAAACATTATGTCTTGATTTATTTCTATGGATGATGCAGCTACAATCATATAGACAAAAGGGTCCCGTCATTCCATCAGAGCCTGTTTTCACCAGTAAAACCAAACTCTTTTGAACTGCCAGATCTTCTACACCTTTCCCTTACTTCACTGCCACAGCTACTACAAATACTTACATTGCCTTTGGTATCATCTGGCAAATTCCAACAGGTCTTCTGGACCGTGTGATTTGTTATTGTCATCCAACTTGTTGGGACATTCTTTTGTATGCATTTCACAAGATCATTAAATCTGAATTGCTCGCCCTTTGTGCATTCAGCTGATCCTAGGACTTTGTTGCCGATGTGGGTCAAAGAAAAAGTGGGTATAGAATCCTGTTAATGGTACAATGGTAACACCCTGCCATCAAGTTCCCAAATCCCAGGACAGAGTTTGTTCACAAACACCACGATCTTCTTATTCATGTGG
Source organism: Diadema setosum (assembly GCF_964275005.1). Taxonomy (NCBI): domain Eukaryota; kingdom Metazoa; phylum Echinodermata; class Echinoidea; order Diadematoida; family Diadematidae; genus Diadema; species Diadema setosum. Next base: position 16,715,019 of record NC_092695.1, read on the forward strand.
TCGTTTACATGTATGTGTGCAGTTTGATTATAATGCTTTCTTGTTTTGTAAGGCCTTGCCAAAATGTTCCATTGTATATAGCCAAATCCATATATTTCCCTGCTTAAAACATTTGCTTGTGCTGAAGTTCTCGAAGCATGTGACAATTCTCTTTGATGCACGTTTCATGATTTAACTGTGACCACCAAATAATACTCTCCTATTTCGTCACTATCCCTGAATGCAGAATACAAGAAGTAACAATCACTGGGCCTCCAATTAGCCTTTCTTCTTCATGTCTTGTTTTAACCACCACACAAATTGACATTTTACATAGTAACTATTTCTTTTGGTGTATCTTTTTTAATCAGAGTAACAATAAGAAGCACATATTTGAAAAGTCAAAATAAAAAGACTAAATCTATTCATCATCTTCATGACACAACAAGAATTTTTTTTAATGTTCAACCATGGAGCTCCTACAAGAGACTTGTAGCTCCATGGTTCAACCCTCTGCTAGCTTCTTTCCCCTTGTCCTCAGTCTTCTCCTCAAACTGAAATGCTCAGCAGCTCCCCCCCCCCCCCATCACTCATAGGCTGACCTGTCATCCACCCCTCTTTATTGCTCCTCCATCACAGGCCCCGTCAAACACCTCTGACCAGTCGGACCTCCTGACCGCTCGTTCTCAACTTCGCTTGTCAACTGCCACCCGATACCGCCCCGAGCCATCCCGTATTCACCAATCTGCCAGAGAATAACTGGCAGGGGAAACCCACTGAAGACGGAGAGTGATTTTCTAAGAGGAGGTTTGTATCATCCAAAAGGCAATTGAAAAAAGTGAAAGGAGCAAGCCAGGCCAGAGGGAGGGGGAAAGATGGACAGACACAGGCAAATGAAGGGCAGGGGTGAGGGAGAAACAATCTATTGCCCTTCTCTGTTGAGCACATGGTCCTTTACAAAGGAATTTCAGTCATGATGCAAGGATTGTTGCTAATTCTGGCTATAGATTTAAAAAAAACACATGAATTCACGCAAAGATCAAGTTAGCTCAAGAATCTGACGGCAGTCAAGCACCAGGATCATCTGGAATTCCTCTTCCTGATTGACTAAAAAGGAATCCATCCTCGATGAATAACACTAACAGTCTTTACGAAAATTTGTTCACAATGTGTCACATCTTTTATCAACTGTATCACAGGAGCATACCATGAAATAACACAACAATGTTGTACATTCAACTTAATACCCCTTTCTGCACACTTCTCACTCAAATAATGAAAGGAATGTTCAGTCTATACTTTTACAGTATATGCACTTTGTCTCCTTTTTTCCCCTCACGGAGTGGCAAGTAGTTGAAATCCTTACAAAAAGCACATTATTCCTCAGTCTGACTTAAAACTAAGTCAAGAAGCGTTTTCTCATAAATATCTAGCAAGGTAGAGTGATGCCTATCAACTCACTAAAGCCAATGCAACATGGTAATTCAACCTTATGAAACTTAAAACCTTGATAATTGGATATTGCAAAATTTATTAAAATTGGAGAATATAAGTTGGAAATTCTAATCAGTACTGTTTTTACATATCTGTCTTGGAGAGTTTTAATTTGCAATACTGACAATACAAAGTTTGATTAAGGGAGATGATATATCAATTCTGCACTAAAATGTGAAAACATTGATCACAGGAGTGAATTTATATAATAGAGCCCTACAATAAATAATCCTAAAGACTACACTCAATAATGGATTATATCACTCTCGGAATAGTAACAAAATATGTGGAGTATCCCCCTATCGGATCCTTGTACAAGTTTATCTTACTAGTATCATACTATAGGGCACACACGAGCCGCCGTGCGATTCCCACGCAGCTACGCGCGTATGTTGCGGCGTTCAACGGAGCATCGAATGGCCTCCGTCGCCCAAGGTGCCCGCTGAACACAACCTCGTTGGCCGGTGACGAGCAAGCGCTCCACTACTCCAGTATACATAAAGGACGAGTGCGGCAGCACTTCTCGGATCTCGTAAGAAACAACATGACCAACATCTTAATTTCTCCTGTAACTGTGTTGTTCTACATTTGTAACTCTTCACTTATCGACTTACCTAAAATATGTTTTCTACATTTACTCGCCACTGTTTAAATTCAAAATTGATAAAAAAGTTGTTTGGATGATAAACGTAACAATCAGAACTGACAATGCTCTCGATTCTATTCCTAGTGTAATACTCAGGGTAGCAACTTGGGTAAAAATACACTTTCGCACCTTTCCGACAGAAATTCAAGTAGCTTTCTCATACTCTGCTGTTCTAGAAGTATGCAGGATAATGGAATGATGCAATATGACAGGTTCGGAGTCGAGTTGGAGTTGTTACGACAGCCGTACAATGCAATTCAAATTCTAACAACGAAATATCGCTCTAGCGGCCTAGGACTAGGTAGGAGCACTTTGGTTACAAAATCAATTTTCAACACTTCTACCAAGCCTTAAACGTAAATGACCCGCTTGGTACATAGTCAGTTTGACGATTTTTAAATGATACTCGGTATCTAAAGCCTTACCTGGCTGTTGTGCAGTCCTCGTAGAGAATATCAAATTGTTTTCGGGTCAGTAGCTTGCAGCGGTTCACTCCTGGTTGGATCGCCCCAAGTCCCCGCAGGATGCGCACCTGTTCTACGTTGCAAACCACGGGCGTAATGTTCAACCTCTTCAGCTTGGTGTAAACTGTGTGTAGTCCCCCGACAAGATGCTTCAAAAACAACTCAAAAGCTTGAGGGAGGCAGATCATTACATCCCCATTTATGTTGAAGCTGGCGATTTTCGCTCCTCTATACTCGATCAACTTGCACTCGTTGTTGGCCGGATCGTTTGTCACAGGCGGCGGGGTACTATAAGCCACACGATCGAGCTTGTAGAGAACACTACTCAAGGGAACTTGCGTTGGTGGTGGGCTTCCCATCTTATTTTTTTTCCTCTTTCTCTCTTCTCTAAACTATCACTCCACAGCACGAATGGGGAGATTTCCCTGCGATGCACGAAAGCTACTCGGCAAAGAATAACCTGGTTGGAGCGGAGTCAGGTCCGCAACGGTGAGCTCCCAATAAATGAATTAAACTATCCACACGCGCGGTTCTTCCCAGCTGGTCGCAAAATCTCGACTGACGATTTGTAGAATTGTTCTTTTTCGCGGCGACCATGCGATCACGTTCTACAAATGACAATAAATGCTACACATTGGTTCTTCGCGTGTAAATCCAAACATCTACATAGGTCATAATACGGGTCACTCCACTATCTTGAGAGGGGTGTCTAACATGTCCGTCTAAGCGGACAAGTAAGAAGAAAGCAGATACTAAACAATTCCAACAAAGTTAAGGGACCAGAAATCCCTTGCCTGGCAGAGTGAATATTGTACTGACCATGCAATATGAAATTGCGTTCCTTGCTTCTCCTAAACATGGTGGAGTTGACTAATTTACTACACCCTCTCTGTTCAGAGCTCCTACGAACACCCCTAAGCTTAATCGACGCGTCGTAAACTAAAAGTTTACATTACGTTAATTTGACTGCACTGTACTGTGCACTGTTGAGCCGGGTATCCTCGAATCAGCGGTAAGCTCTCCCATTACTTTTCATTCGAGAACGCGTCAATTTATTTTCTTAGCGCCAAATGGCACGATCTGCGCAGAAGGAAATCTTCGGGGATTTCGTCGTGCAGCGGAGGTGTTACGGCTGCGCATCGATTAATTATTTAGCCGTTGCAACACAAAATATCACCTTCCATTTCAGCTTTGGACAATACACGTGGCAACATAGATGCTTGTGCTTCTGTTAGTTTATGATCGTGCGATTTCAGTCAATTCGTACATCCTGACTACCGACCGCAGATTATGATAACAATTAACATAATCGATCTTTTTGTTCGTTTTGGTTGACTCTTAATAGGTAAAAGCAGCGTTGGGATCGGATGCGAACATTTTCATAGGCAGGACAGACCGGTAGTCAATTCAGCGCCAATCATGTAGCACATTTGCTCTTTTTTATCTATGTTATGAAATTGTTGAAGGCTGCTGAGACCTTGGATCGATAGTAAAACCACTATATTCACCGATAGTGTCCGTGCATTTCCCATATATAAGCAATTACTTTCATTTGCAACGGATCATCAAATGAATTACAAAAATGATAGGAAATGGATCTACCCCGTCTCCAATAGTGCATGAACAATACGAATAGTTTTTTCCCCCTTTTTAGGGTGCTGGGAAGAGGAAATATTCTGGTAATCGTCTCATATGACGACAAAATGAAATCGGCAATTACTAATGCACTTGCCGTTTCCATTATTCCAGTGCGATTCGAAAGCGAGGCAAATTACTTCTGTCAAAATAAATACGAATAGAGATGTAGCACTCTAGCAAGCGGGGAGCGCCCACTGCACCGTGGCGAATCAAGGTCGGGGCCGGATTGGCAATGTTTAATCGAGTGTTGAGGAAATATAGCAATTTAAACAGTGATAATGATGATGGTGATGAACACAGAAATAGGGGAGAGAGGAGAGAGAGAGAGAGAGAGAGAGAGAGAGACTAATAGAAAGGTATTCAGATAGATGGCTAGAGTGAAAACGAGGAAATAAGGGCGAGATGAAAAAAAAAACTGCGCGTTATTTGTATTTCAACTAATAATGTGAGCGGTTGATTAAAATGGACTCCCTTTTTCAAAAAAAAAAAAAATAGTGCTGCACATTTATATGCATGCGGCGTTTACGTAGCACATTAAATGGGATGTGTTTAAGGGCAGCCCCCCCCCCCTCCCCACTGTTATTTGAACGCTTGCACTTTAGGTATTTGCTAAGTTTTGTGATGCCAGTTTTCCGTTGATGTGTGAGGTACGGTGCTATATGATGTGGCATTCTACCGCACTTATGACATTGACTGTATACCCCCTGTAAAAGTATCCTTTATAGCATGATAGCCTTTTTTTTTCTATTTTGCCCTTATCCATGCTCAAGTCGATATAATTCTCCTGTTATACTATGATATAATGCGTGTTAATGCGATTAGAAATGCCAGTATTAAGCACTATAGTATAAGTGCTATTTAGTCGTAGTAGTATAATTATTATTATTATCATTATTATTATCATTATTATTATTATTATTATTATTATCATTATTATTATTATCATTATTTTAGATGCATGACATACGTGAGTGTACACGCAAAAGTTACATCATAACGCTAAGAGATTCAATCCACTAAGCTGATCTCAAACGAAAACGAAAATGTAGAAATAACAGGAGAGATAAAACCTTTTTAGTCTAAACACTCTTGCTATGATTGTCTAAACGCACCGACTACGATTGTCTTATTGTCAAATTATGGCACATATTCGCATCTATTTTGTAAAATAGCGAAACATTATTTTGAGTGCGAAATTTACTTGAACTCACACTTAATGTAAAGTCAAAGCGTGGCAAAAAAAAAAAAAAATCTGAAGAGACCACAACAGTATGAGATGAACGATGTATATAACTTGGGTCGTCTCTATTCTTCCTCTTTCTTTTAGTTTTATCTACCAATGAAGATAGTTAAACATGTCACACTTTTGTTTGGATAATGCAAAGGATTTTGAATTTTGAATTTTGAATTTTGAATTGCTTTATATAAGTATAATGTTACTCCGAGGTCGTCATCCACCCAAACATATTGCTCATTGATTACGGTCTCCTCCACTTGTACCTCGAAATATGTTAATGTTTACACGACTAATACGTTATTTCTTTATTGCACCTGTGTATCTCTATGCTATGGGCACCCGTGTATATCTATGCTATGAGTAAATTTAGTCATCACAGATTTTGTGGTTTCACAGTTTAATTGTCGTTGATCCACTGCGGTTATTTTGTTTTTATGTGTACAAAAGGTAGTGCATGAATAAAACAAACTGAACTGAACTGAACTGAACTGAACTGAACTGAACTGAACTGACGAACAGCCATATATATCTAGGTTTCTCTCCTTGAGTCTACATTTAATGTGTTAATTCACAGGGGGGAATATTTCTGACTGTAACCCCATACCTTCGAATCGGATAGGTTAACCCTTCCACTAACACGGTCATGATTATAGCATCAATATGTTAGGCACTATGTAGGTCTAGTCATAAGTAAACATGACATTGCTCTGTTGGTCTTTTGAATTGCTCTTTGTTTCCACGCGGTTTCATAGAGAGCTCCACTAAAATAATGAGTTTAACCAGTTGACTGCCACTAGAAGCTGCTTTGTATGTCAACAGAATGACGTTATACACGTCCTGGGACCTTATGCCGAAATTCAAGCTTTCTTAAAATCCAGATGACTCCAAGTGGTCAGAGGTGGAGAGTCAATTTCATTTCGTACTTAAAATGTAAAATGAAGCTATCAAATTGACTTGTTTACTATAACACAATCATATTCTACGCACATCAAAGGAAAGGACACTTGACGACCGCAGATATAGTTTCTTTTTTTTTTAGTCTTTCCAAATACAGCAACAAACTAGAATATGTGCATTGAAATGATTATAATCAGATATCTAGTAGGAACAGGTGATTCAAGTGGATAGTTGCCATGTGACTTTAAGGAAAAAAAAATATTAATAATTTTGAATTCATTTAGTATACGGGTCCAATACTTCATATTCAAGACGACCCAACATGTCTTTTATGATTGTGGTCTCTGTGTATAAACAGACGTCCGCTATGTATACTTATTAATGTATTATGTAGCCCCCCCCCCCCCGCAAAAAAAAAAAAAAAAAAAAAGAGAAAAATCCCGCAACAAACATGTGATCTCTTGGGTGGCTTGTCCCGGATATCACGAATATTATTGCCGCAATCCTATATTCCGTCTACCTGTAAACATAATGATTGTTTTCCATTCCAAAGTGTCATTTAATCTGATCTGTGAGGAACTGGTACCAATGATAAGACACGATTTCCGCAATATGGCTTTCAATTCGATCGGGGATGACTCGATGTAAAGCATCTATGGAGAGAGCCAACGAGACCCAGCAATTTAACGATTTCCTGATGCAAATTTTTAATGTCGTCTGTGCAACATTAAGAGAGCCATTATATGTATCATTTACGGACGTTTTAAAGAAAGAAATAATCACAAGCAGTAACTAATTGCATGACTTCGCTTTCGCTCTTAACATCTTGATGTCGTGTTAACAGACCGATACACCGTGCAGCGATGATTATAGGTTATTGTGCGGCCTAAGAATGACGTCAATATACAGCCTGTATGCTTCAATGTTTATTTCTGTTACTTCTTTTAAACTCAAGTTCTACATAATTTGCAAATTATGGCTGCTATATAATTTTGAAGCATATCACAGTGTATAGCAGTATTCCACTTTTTTTTAAAGATGGCGTTTTAAAAAGTAGGCACTTGAGTAATTGTACGCCTATAATGTGTGTAGGTGTTTTTTTTTTTTGTTTTTTTTTTTTTTAACTTCACCTCTGCTCTTTGTATTTTGGCATCTCACAGATTTGCTTTAGCAGACCTCAGTTCCTGAGAACAAAATCTATATGAGTGCATGTTTGTGTGCGTGCGCGCGTCTGCATGTTACATGACCATGTTTGTTCGCTGTAATTGTTGTTTGTTTGTGGAAGTGTACGGGGAGCGGGAAAGAAATAGTTATGTGACTTACGAAGCAAACCCTGAAGTTGCGGGAAAATGGTTCATTGGTATTTTCCTGCATTCGCCATTGTATTCATATAAGTCAAACGTAATAACGACGATGAGAGTCTAGCGAAAAAGTGGCAATAAAGCGCCAATATGATTGTCCATTGTAATTTATTGCTCTCTAAAAACCGGAGGGTTGCGGTATCAATTTCGGACGCGCGCGGATATTTGGGCGCGTGTTGCTAACAAGAAGGGAACGATGTCAATTGTCGGCTTGCTTTCCAGCCTAAACGATTCTGAGAGAGATGTGGCGGGGATTTGTAAAGTGACAAATGTAACGGCCTCGAAATCTCCCAAGCGCCTCGAACCCAATCCAAGTCATTTGTTCTTATTACTGGCAGAAAATAATTCCCGCCATTTCCTCTCTGTATCTGCTTTTCTATAAAAGAGAGGATCCCGGAGGATGCGCCATGGGGGCTTGGGGCGGCTGAATTGGACTTAAATTGTCGAAATTACAAGAGAAATGTATCGATGAAGATGAATGCAGAGACTGGATTTTTCTTTTTTTAATAATTACATTCGCAACACATCGACAGCTCCTTAAAAAAGGCCGAATTCGATATGAAAAAAGGCATTTATTGTGAGTCAAAGAAAGCAGAGGATAAGAAGATAGAATTTTCCATCTTTTCTTCAATTTTCATCTAAACTACAGTGCTCTTCCCCTCCCGCAATCACTCGCCATTCATCTATTCTTATCTACACCTCAATAGTGACATTGAATGTTGCTTGTACATTGCGTAGAGAGCCAGTTGCAATAACTCTTCTCTCCATTGATATACATCTATAAGTTAAATTATGGAATGAGAAAGGGAGGGAGGGCAAGAGACAGAGAGAGAAAGAAAGAGAGAGAAGAGAGGTAGATAGCTTGAGAGGGAAAGAGGGAGAGAGACTGCAGCAATAACAACGCGTTGTTATCATTGGAATTAAATATTGAATTGGATTTATACGGTGAGATCTGTGACTTTCAACGGAGGAGGGCCCTAATCGTGATCAATTTTAAGCCTGGAAAGCCCGCAGGTGTTTGTCGCGTGAGTTAGTTTTCACGACTGTGAATTATGTTTCTCCTTTCGTAAAGTGATCGATTTATTTTTTTCATTTGGACGCGGCCGAAATATAATACTGACTTTCGCAATTCGAGCATGAAATATATTTTCCTTCCAACACTGGGAAAACATAATTCAACTCGCTCATTTTCTCCTTCATCTTTCGGCCTGTCCTCGTGCAGTGACGGAATAAAAAACTCATACACCATAATAACACGCTCGCTTCGACCTTGCTCATGCATTCTTTTTTTTTTCTCTTGCTGTCTTTCTTTCTGTAAGCTATCTCGTAGATCGCTCCCTTATAATGATGATATGGAAGTTTTTCAGGTGTTCTCTTCAGTTTTTTTTTATCTATTTTTTTTTTTTTTTTACGATACGTGATGAATTTATCACAGTAGGTGCAAATATTCGATTACTCGTCCTTGCTAAAGAGGTCTTGTTATTTGCATCAATTTCAAATTTAAAAAAAGAGTCGTGTTCGAGCAATTTATAGCCTTGATATATCCACGCTCACACACATGCACGCACGGAGGCACACGCATTCATCTACAGGTATATTTCTAGGGGGGCAAAAATACTCAAAATACACGTGCAGGAAAAAAGAGAGAACGGAAATTCAGTAACAGCGTAGTTTAAACTGCAGTCTCTGATGGTAAATACCGAAAGTCATTGAGATACAAGAAAAAACAAGGCATTTCTACATCCACCATTTATATGGACACGGAATCATTATTGGAAGTACATGTATTAGTGATTGTATAATAAAAATAATGATAGAAGTAGAAGTATATAGCAGCAGTATAGTAGTGGTATAGTAATAGTAAAAGTAGTAATGGTTAGCCGTAAAAGTACTATAAGAACAGCAGTGTGGGAGGAGTAGTACAGTAATAGTATACTGGTAGTAGAAGAAGTACTACAGTGGTAGTAGTCGTACAATATATAGTCGTAGTAGTAGTAGTAGTAGTAGTAGTAGTAGTAGTAGTAGTAGCATGCGGTAAGCAGAAATAGTAGCAGGTGTTCTTTTGCGGTTGCAACCGTTTTTAGGGAGGAATGATTACGGCTACATGGAGCAAGACAGCACTTATTTCTTTGATTTATTAAAACTTTATTAATTTTTCGTTTTTGCAACAGAAATTACATATTACTGATGACTAAAATTTAACATGCATTGAATAATACATCACAGGAAACAAAAATAATAGTATGTTCATGACTATGAACAATTTTAAGACACTTATATATTAAGACCAGCCCCCACCATCTGCAATCAGAAGGCTGTATGGAAGATAAACCACACAAGCGGCTTTTTTTTTCACCCGCGATGTCAAGTCACCAAAGCGACTGACGCATAAACGTTGTCCATGAAGGTAAGTTCCTTTTTCAAGAAATGGAATCGTGTACTTTAAATCGCACACAACATCTGTATTCTCTCATCTACCGCCGTGGCGACTTAACACGACTAATCAAGTGGCGTATAGTTCCATGTAACTTGAAAAAGAAATATCATAGGAAAAAGGGGGAGGGGTGGAAAGAGAAATGGGGAAACATCGCTGAGATGAGGGAGAATGAAAGCTAAAAAATATGCGTCATTAACCGCCAGCTCGTTTGACTTTGAGTCGTAATGACTCGAAATGGCGCGCCGTTTGAGGCGAGTTCCGTACCGCCACTACAAGGGTCGTTTTATTTCAAGAGCGTGTCGAAAATAATCACGCCAAAACGATATGATCTCGACTTAAGGATTCAAAGAGGTGATATTCATCGTCGGCCTGATCTCTTTGCTAATCTATTTCTTCTATCTATTTGTACATTACCAGAAGTCTCATAGCCCCTAGCGTCCCCCCTTCCCCCTCCAGCGGCTTCTGAAGAGTTTTAGAGACAGCGGGGTGTTGTTTTTTTTTTATCATCTTATTGCAATGGTTTCCAACGCAGCAAAGCATTCGGACGGGAATATCATTTAGCCAGTAAAGCATTTCTGGATCATTTATTTCGGGAGGATACGATTGGGAAGAAGGTATTTTGCGAAGAAACCAATGTAGCAAACCGAGGTAATGACATTTCATCCAATGTCAATGATAAAATGACACTTCCAATATATAGCACGCACACACATCAAGCTTTGGGAAAAATGTAAACAACGTAGCAGTTTTCTTCGTTGTTCCTTCTTAAACAAGTGAACAGATCGGCATGTTAATTAAGGTATAAGTAATTCTTATGTGCATATTTCTTTGTATGTATCTATCTAATCGTTTGTGCAAACTCACTCACATCTACCCACGAATTTACATGTATATTATTATATGCATAATATCTGTAATATTTTATATATACACATATCACTTTCTGTCGTCTGGTAGCTTTCTTTGAAGCATCTACAATATTTTTCCATTACACAACAACAATTATAGGTGAATCTTATAGGTTTTAGATAACAGTCTGGCTTGATATCTAGTTTGTTCTTTAGAATTTGCTCTTTCATTTCAAGTTTTGTAATACTCTGGTGCGGCACATAAATAACCTGGTTGTGTCCGACTTCGCGAAAAAAAAAATGACTTTGGAGCCGAGAAATTTTAATAAAACGAAACAAAAACCCAATATCATATCTCTGTTTAGTGACTGTGAACTCAAGACGTGTTTGTATAAATGATTACGGATCAAGCGGCGCAATGATCTCGCATAAATTCGCATCAACAGCGGGTCTACTTAAGCGTGTACTTTCCCAAATAATCAGTGTGTTTCAACAAACGCAATTGTAACAGCCGCACAAAGGGACCTATACGAGCTAAGGAGAGCGATAGAATAATAATATCGGCTTTTGGAAAATTACGCATGCTTTTCACTTCTCAATTGAAGTATTGACGCTGTTGAAGGTCGCCATGGAAGCACTTATTATTGGCTCAGCAAAGCTTGATCGGCATTTCTCTGGAGTACAATAATTTAGGGAGAGCTTATGTTGAGGTGAGAGATCTGGATTTGTTACTTGCTCTGGTTTTAATAAAGACATGTTATTGCTGCCCGGCATGTGATCCGTCTTTAATTATAATACACAAAACGTAAAATGTTCATTTCTAGGTGAGATGTGGTTACTCTGTTTCCCCAATATGCAAACTAATATTCGTGTTTGTTACAGATGTTTATCTGCCTGTATTTTTAATGTCTCTCTCTCTCTCTCTCTCTCTCTCTCTCTCTACACACGCACACACACACACACAAGCACGCACATTTATATATAATATATACGTATAAAATATTTATGAAACTATCATATACTGTAATTATGACTACCATAAACTAACCTATTCATTATGATAAGCATGTAAATATTTACATATAATCATATAATATATTCATGAATATGTATTCATTTCCGTTGTTTATTTTCATGCATGCAAACACTCATACGTATAGACATATCGATATATATAATATGATGACATAATATCAACATATCATAATTATTGCCGGTAACATTATCATATTGGAGTTAATGGTTTATAGCATGAGCATGTAATGCTATACTCGAGCTTATTCTCTTCTCTTCTTTTTTTTTCGCTCTCTCCCTCTCTCTCTCCCTCTCTCTCTTTCTGTCTGTCTCTCCATCTCTCTCTCTTTCTCTCTCTCGTGGTAGTTTTGCTTTTCTTTCATGGTGTTACACCCCTCGCCGGTGCGTTGTTTCTCGTGGGCTTATATGCCTATATAGTCCCCAAGTCGAAATTGAAACCACCAAAAGGCAGAGCCAACATCATGGCAGTCTGTCTCTTTATATTTCCAACCAGATTGTCAGATTCTCACAGCACCCACATCCCCTTCAAACTTTACCAGGCTCCGACATTCGACACCGTCAATAACGGGAGTAAAGCGTCCCCCAAACCTCTCTCTCTCACCCGGAGTCATATATTTGAAATAATATCTTTATATGTCTTCTCCGTCCAACTTGTATCTCTCCGTCTCTCCCCGTCTCATCTTCTTCTTCTTGCCTTACCTTCCCTCATTCGATTACACACGCCGGTGTCAGCCAAACATCGGATATATATATCCTTTCGTCGGGGTATATTTTTCCACGGATGAAGATTACTTATTTTTGTAATCAAATTATTCTCGCCTTCTGTCGGCCATGTCCTCGGGATTGAGTAGTATCGGATAATATGCGGGGAAGAGTTTTGATGTCGTCGCGCGTGGGTCGATTAGCGTACACTTTTTGATTGATTCATGGATGTAGAGCTGGGAGAGGCGGAGGGTGGGGTAGAAACAAAAATGAAAACTGAGTTGAAACATTTTGGCGTGCGGAACTCTTGTCTCTTTTCTTCCTTTCTCTCTCTCTCACTCTCCCAACGTGCAGTCATTACAGTAACCATGGTAGCAGTCAGGCAACTACCAATCAAATGTGAGGATTAAAGTCGTTGCCGAGGTAACTGCAATTGATTATTGCGAATCTTTCTGCTTATGTAATCATTTTGTCCCCTTTCTTATTCGTCCCCGAGCCGCAGTGGTTGCTGTTGATAACCCAGTTCAGTTGTGGAAATGTACACCAATAAAAGGACACAAATTTATCTTTTCATCACACGGCATACAGTAGTATGGGCCAGATCTAGTCAAAAGATTTGAAAACAATACTCATACTTGTTTGTTGAAATGAATAGTTCGTGACACCTTTTTCATGGAATGTACTGCTATTTCGTCATTCGTTATCTACGCGTATATTGTTTGGAAATGACAGTAAATGAATGAATGAATGAATGAATAAATGAATGAATGAACGAATGAATGCGTATAAAGACAAAGTATATGTTATGAAGGTAGAAGTTGAATAAGTATAGTTTTGTGCTGACGCAGTATGAAATCCAAGCCAGCTGTTAAAGAGATACAGAAAATGCAACTTGATTGAAGCAGACGGCGAGATGACACTAGATATGCTCGAACGATCATAAGCCGGATAATTTCTTCTAATGCCAGAATTGAAATGTTATTTTTGATACCGTTTTCCCCAGAAAGGACTTGCATTCATCGATTTTGGAATGTCAGACATATCGATGCGTCTGTTACTGCAGCAAGGCAAGAAATCAATTCTTTTTACAACATTCTTGCGAATAATTCTCTCGTATGTCTGATGAAAATGTCAAAACAGTGTACGGGAAGAGAGTCTTACATTTTCATATACGTTTATGCTGTCTCGGTGTTTTTATTTCACTTTCTTTTTTACACTCTCGGGCTATTGGACATGTTTCCCGCGTAATTCGAGTCTAATTGAAGAAGTTTGGCGATCGTTAATGCTTGCTCGGAGTTATGCGATGGGTTACGTAGCAAGAACCTATCAAATGATCCGATTTAATTATGTCTTTCGATTCGAAAATGCTGCTTCCGATTTCAGCTTTTACAGGATTTGAGGAATTCTGTCACCTAAGATTTGCTTCTCTTCTTTTTTTCTCTCTCCTTTTAAACGGGTGCGCTGTTTACAGAGGAATAAGATGTAATGCGATAATATCAAAAGACTTGAAAGAAGAAAGTGTCATATTCGAGGTTTGGTGTCTTCTCATTCATGCCTAAATTCCGATCATTTTACATCACTAAATATAGCTTTTGTTTTTTTAAAGTTGGATATTACGTCACATTCTATGAAAATCTATATTTGTGCAGGGAACATCTTTCTGAGACGACTGTGTCTTTACGATGCTCAAGTCCACGATGTTAGCGGACAGAGCACCAAGGGAGACTATGAGCAGGCAATTACTAATAAGTGTTATCAATTCTCGTGTCAGATATTTAGATCTGTGTTTTAGGAAAGCTTGCACCTGGACAATAATTGTGAACGATCAAAGACTGCCCACATTTTATTCCGAATAGAGCCATTTGCCGTTGCGCGAGTAATCTTCCGAAGAGCTAAGAAGGTTTGCTTATATAAGCCTGTTCACCTGTGAAGACATAGTGGTCCCCAGGATTTTACAGTCCCTTATGGTTTTGACATATTATAGTCTTCAATAAGCCAATCACATGTAACATGTGTACTTTGCGTAAGTACTTTGACAAGACACTAAATTATATGCAAATCAGTAATTACTATTTTCTTTGCTCCTGATTTCGTGTGCAGAGAGGATACCGTAATCGCAAAAGGTGAAAATGATTTTGATATCTAAACTAATCATAATTCTATGCACCATGACATTCTCACTCGTAATAGTTTTTGTCTTGCTTACAGTGGACTCATTCCACTCCGACTCATTCGAACCGCCTAAATTATTATTCAGGGCAAATCTTACAAGTCTCTCTCCGTGACAATCTTGTCGAAATAAGCTAGATAAAGGATTTTATCCAGGGTTTGCTTTGCTTACTTATTAACAGATATGGAACAATTTTAATCATCGGCTTTAGGTTTATTACAGAATATACTCTCCCGAAGGATTAAAAATAAAACAACATTATTTATTCAAAAAAATCCATCCCGATATAGCGTCCTCTGTTGAAGTATCCGACTCAAAATGAGGACAAAAAACCATGGTTACAAGCCGCATTACCATGTTTAATGCCAACGAAATCAGGTTTACGACATGGCGCGCGCGCGGTGAGTCATGGATGAACGTCTCTGCAGAATACACACCATACCATACCATACCATACCATACCAGGGCTGAGTTATCACGACACCGTCTCGTTACGCCCGACAGTGTGTGGAGTCCACAAGGTCAATGTTACGTAACAGAGTTTCCTTCTCCGTCGCCCGAGAGCTGTATTATTTTGCAACATGCTATTTTGAGGAGCACACCCATTATTACATATCTATGCATAATTCCCTCATTACTGTGGGGTAATGAAACATGTATGATGTACTTTAGTAGCCTATACAGCGCACGCGCAACCGCCGAGCAGGTCAAGATCACACCCTGTATGCTGTATGGTAACAACAGCAACAATCATCGAGCGTCCTAAAGAATGCTGCCATGATAATTCCATTTACATGCATAAATAAACACACACAAGTGCGCATACGTGTATGCATATGCATATACTTATTCATGTTTGTCATAATCTATCACTTGTATCCATTGTATACATTGATTTTAAATACGTATTTCTCGTGCGAAATGCGGTCATTACTAACATAGGTGGCAGTTTTATCGTTTCAGCGTACCATAGACTAGCCCGTGTAAATAGCAGAGGTCCTGACTTGCCGTTTTGTTGAACGGTATCATAACGATGTCTTTGTTTGTTTGTGGTTTTTTTTTTTTTAATTACGTGACAGCTTTTGGCTATCTTTCTTCGCCGAATTGTGGACCCCATCTTTCGACCAAACATAAGTGACAAGTATATGAATTCAATTATGCAGAATGACGAGTTAATAATTCTCTAGTCTTGCCCCATGCAACCAATGTGTACAAAATGAAGCTCTGCGACCAGCTCTTTCTTAGCGCAGTGACAGCAATCTGCCAATCACGCGGGAACAATGAAGTTAACCAAACGAATGAACAAACAGTTTTTATTACCGATTATCTAATCGAATGACAAAACGACACGTGTGTATATCTTGCAATAGTGTCAGAGTCTGCGCTGTGTTTGTCCACTACTGCAATAGTCATTCATGAAAACAACGATTCAGTCTTCTCCTCCCCTCTCCTCCTCTCCTGTT
The DNA here is from genome assembly GCF_964275005.1 of Diadema setosum. Lineage (NCBI taxonomy): Eukaryota > Metazoa > Echinodermata > Echinoidea > Diadematoida > Diadematidae > Diadema > Diadema setosum. The sequence continues at coordinate 16,731,390 of NC_092695.1, forward strand.
TTTCCATATAGAGCTTTGTTAAAATTGTCAGGAAATTGACTGTGAGGTTGACATCGATCACAGTATGCTGGCGAATGGAGTCGGAGAGTTAAGACTGGTAATTGGTAAGGAGCGATTGATAACGATTTTGAGGCAAAACACAGCCAGATTCGGAGCCATGTACGTGATCAACGTTTCCGCTCGAAACCCGCCCCGAATCACGAGGACCCGATCGGCAATGACGTTTCCCACTTAGAGACACAAAAACATTTCTGTCGTTTTTTCAAGCCAAAGAAATCGATTTGCCACGTCATGAATGACGCTGGGGGTTTTTTCCCCCTTTTCCTCCAAACCGAAGCTGTTATTGCCAAGTTCGTGCCTCTTCGAAAAGCCACCTCTTACAACGACGAATTGTTCATTTTCATGTCGGATAGGTTGTTGCGATTGAGCGTCGTTTGCTCGTTCAAATTTTCCTCCGCCCTTGTGCATATCAAAACGTTCGAATGCAAATAGAGCGGACGAGTCTGTGATTCCAGCCCGTCCGACGAGGCATCGCGGATAGCGTCGCTGCTGTTATTTTTATGAGCGGGAAAAAAAAAGACACAGGAAAAAAAAAAAACGCTCGCATTATTCATTTGAACACTCAGCCCCCTTCAACGTCTGGCAGCACGTCAAATAGAGAAATCGTTACACGCAATAAGACACGAGATGCTAAATGGAAAGAAAAATAATGGGAATAGAGTTTACAGAGAGTTTATTTGCCGAGAAATGACACTGCACATGTTACAGACCCCATCGCATGTACCAATTCAGCTGACATGCGTCTCCGTTGCCAGTCGCCAGAGGCTCGTGCGTGCGCGAGCAAACCTCCGCAGGCGCAGACAGCTCGTAGATAATCAAAAGAATGGAGCGAAATTCACGGCGACGAGTTTAAAAACCAATTTACGATGGTGACACAGGTAATGTAACGATGCCAGACAGTTCCATAAACTGAGCACACTGTCGCTTACGCCTGCTCGATTAGCAGAAGAAACAAATTAAATATCTCCGTCGAAGTTCTTTTTCCTCCACTTTTTCCTCTCCCGAAGACGGCGCCGAGTTTATGTTACACGATATTTTACCGTCTGCAAGTGATTTCGCGCTATTTTTTCCTCCATGCCTCGTGATTCTCCGTCCATATCATTTCTCCGTCTCTACTGGTGAGTTGTTTTTGCTGACATTCGTTATCTTCAGCTGGACATGTGGATCCATTCCCTCCTGATAGCCATGTCAGGCCAGGAAACACGAACCTGCCAAACCTGAAACATAAATCGTCCACGTTTTATTTGATGCTAAAACAATATGATATTGCATTTTTATTAGCTCGAGTGGAAGGGGAATCTTGGATTGCACGTTGTCACGTGCTGCATGTATTTGGTTTTGAAGAGAGCAGGCTGACAAGCATATATTTTGAGGGCTGTCTTCTTCTTCTTCTTTATCTTTTTTTTTTTAAGTTCGATTAGATCCAACATGGAGCACAGTTGGAAGTAAAGCTTACGTTGCCTCAAGGGAAATCGCCGCTCGAAAAGCATTTTCTTTTTTAGATTGTTTTTCCCCTTTGTAAGATTGACAAATAACGTCACATTAAACGTTCGCTCAGGTGTCAAGCTTTATGAAAAATCATGATGCAGCCGGTCTAAAAATATTCATGAAATAAGATTACTTTTCACGATTGAGTTAAAAAACAAAAGCAAATGTATTTCAGAATTGATAATAGGAGTCGACTTTTACAAATGAAGTCTAATAGCATATTTTTTTTAATTTTTTTTTTTACGAGGAGCATTATAGTAGTGTTATGTGATAGACAGGGGCATCATGGCACCACAATTTTAATTTTTCATCTATACAAAAAAGCGACCATCATAGAGACTGCAGTTAAGCTATTATAAGGTGGCATTACCACAAAGATCCAATTCACATGATATAACATTGCTGGTCATTCGCAACAGCAATACAAACCATCTACGGTAGATGTAAAGTCATCGATTCTAGAAAATATTTGAAATTTTCTACGATTCGATTGCACACGTTAAGCAAAGCGTTAAGTGATCATGACTAGACAACTGATATTATGTGACTATTTTATATCCAATGCTTTCTCACGCATACCCAGCAAACGGATCCAGAATCATTTTATTTTCGAAAGAATTACACTGTTTAATGAATTTAGATTCGGGAAAACCCTACAAACAATATTGATAGACATGGCCGCTATCAAAAGCATTCACAATTTTGTTATTAAAACACGCTACAATCTGAACTCTCCCATAAAAATGAAAAAAGGTTTAACTACAGAAGATACTAGTCGAGCCTAGTACAATGTGATACCTCCTTAGTTTTACTAGACAATATACGGTACTCCCCGCGAACGTTGAACGCAAATCACACACGTGAAGTTTACATAATAGCCTATATTGAAAAAATGATGTCACTGGACACACGAGCTATTTGTAGTGTTAGTCATTGAAAAAGCTCGTGTCGATCTACTTCAAAATTCGACCCCAAAAAATGGACCATAATATTTACATTTCTTAGGTGCAATTAGGAATCAAACGGACACATCTTGTAAAAGCTGGAACTATACTTAATCCTTGGCTTCAATTTTCCTTTTTATCCATCGGTATCATGGGTGTCTGCTTGTCTCTCACTTATTGCTAATTTTCGCGAGATATAAATCTCTATAATTATATGCTTGTATGTGTGTGTATGTATGTGTGTGTGTGCGTGCGTGTCCCTTCGTGTGTATGCGTGCCTGTTTTTTATATCATATATGTATGGTGTGTATACAATGCTTGTGTGTGTATGCGTGTCTGCTGTTTTATTATCATATATCCTATGTATGTATATGTATATGTATATATATATATATATATATATATATATATGTGTGTGTGTGTGTGCGTGTGTGTGTGTGCGTGTGTGTGTGTGTGCTAGCATGTCGATCTTCGTTAAGATTACAAGTTGGAATTTGGCGCCACTGAGGTTGAGTAAGATTCCTGTTTCATGTTTACCGCTTGGCGGTTTGATCTCATGCGTCTTAAGGAGAGGAGACTTGAAGTAAAAAGCACTTGGGGAAAGCAATTATTTGGACATTACTGTCAGGTTTTATCTGTTTCATCTCTTTTTTTCTCTCCCCATCTCTCTTTCTCCTTCCATTTTCCCTATTCCTTCGCAATATCAATGAAGAATAGAGAACCCATGGTCACCAAGCTCCATGTATTCTGGATGTAGTACAGTACATTTTTTATCTCCAATAAAGTGCTTAAAATGCTGCATGCTTTTTAAATGAACACAAAATAAATCACTGCCGCTGATACCTCTTTTTTTTTTTCTCAATACGGCTTGTATCATTGTGTGTTCTATTTAATTTGTATTTTCCTTTGATCAAGTGAAGCTAATGGTAGCTAAAGATTTACATCGAACAATTTAAGATTATTGTGTCAACAAGCCATTCCGAATGTGTAAAGTTAAAAAAGAAGACTCCAAACTGTGAAGTTAAGAGTACAGTTATGATAATAAAACGCACTCTCTGTTACAATCACCGTTGCTACCTCGCAGGCAATTGAACAATTTTCTAAAAAAACGAAAGCTTTGATAGATGACAAAACGTGACTATTATTTGGTTCGCTTGCAGGCTAGGAGTACGGTCCCCGTGAGCGAGGATAACAACCTGTAATGCTGTCCGTTGTACGTTTCTGATCGATCCTTTACCACGCGCGGCGCCGCACGACACGCCATAAGTACGCCAAGCCCAAAATGATTTGAGCTGTGCGGACGACATTTCGGGCGTCTCTGTATCCCCTCTCCCTACCCCATCACCCCCACCCCCACACTCCCACACCCCCACCTCCTCTCTCCTTTTCTCGATATATGTGTGTCTGTCTGTCTATTTGTTCACGTCATGGTCATCTGTTTCTCTTCCACTTATGTTGCGTTCGCTTCTTCTCTCTTCGTGTACATTTTCTATCGCTCAATATCTTTTCATGTTATCCTTGTATCTTTCTGCTCGGGTACATGTTTATACTTACTCAATCCTTCTTTTTTTTCAACCTGCCTATAGCTTGTTATGTGTCTGTCGGTATATTTTTGTCTATACCTGTTATTCATTTACTACACACTTTTCACCAGGCCTATGTAGGCCTACTGTATGTACACACGTACGCACAGGTACTCCATCTCTCTCGTGGTATACTTGTATATGCTTACGTGTCTGTCCCCAATAGACAATGATAATGATGATGATGATAATAATAATGATAATAATAATAATGATAATGATACTACTACTACTACTACTCTACTACTACTACTACTACTACTACTACTACTACTACTACTACTACTACTAATAATAATAATAATAATAATGAGAATGTTAGTTTAGGTAAGATTTCTAGCCCTCCTATTCTGTTGCCTTTGCATGACGGTCATTAAAAGAGTCATTTTACACAACGTTTGACCATGAGTTCCTCTCGTCGAGTGTGAGACTACACATAGCAACCATTTCACTATGGTCCATTAGATATCAATCCTATTAATGAAAAATACACGGACATATTTATTTAGTCAATCGAACATCTCTTGTTTGCATTTAATGAAAATGACCACAGGCCTAGAAATTCTTTTTTCCCTGTTCAATCGATTGGTCGTGTTTGTTACATTTATTGTTTGGTTCATGTCAGACTTATTTAGAACTGCCTGAAATTGTAAAGTTAGACATGCCGTCTTAAATATAACGTTGAGCTAATTCATCAAATTGTACAATTCACTCACGAAAACTCGTCTTTGTTTGACATTGCTATAAATGGATAAATTGGCCCCGACTCTCTCCTATGAAACGTCCCGATTAGGGTTTCTAAGTTTTAGTGCATCTTTCTAAAGACTTGACAATGCATGTGTCTTAGAGGCTCAATATTGATTATTTAGTGCTTTTTTCTTTTCTTTTTTTGCTTTGTGTGTGTGTGTTTGCGTGTGTGTGTCTGTGTGTCTATGCGTCCTTGTGTGTGTGTGTCTGTGTGTCTGTGTCTGTGCGAGTGCGTAAATCTTACAATGCTCTGACGGTAACGATCGAAGTTTTTTAAATCTGTTGATTGATTTTTCCCTCCCTGGTGCGTATGTCAGCCATTGTTTGTCGACCTCTCAAGTTCTCTACCCTTCCTTTGCATCACCCGGGTCTGTTTTTCTTTTATTTTCCCCGTCATTCGCGTCAGATATCGTACAAGCGAGCAATCACAGAGACTCTTCCGAGCGTGACACGAATTAAAATAACAAATGACACTCGTCTGGTGTGCTACACTCTCCCACACGTGGAATCGTCCTACCCTTCGTACTTTTTTTAACGTTTCTATATCCATTCCTCTTGTACCCCTCCTTATCCATCTCCTTAATTCTAGTTATCCTTTCGCTTCTTCTTTGCTCTCTCCCTCACACACACACACACACACACACACACACACACACACACCCTCTGTTTCGCTGCCCCTTCCCCCATCACCTTTACCCTTACATTTCCCTCTCGTCCGACTGAATGGGCCCAGATGCACCGCTCTGGATCGACAGAACGATTTATTTCTGGCTGGCTGAACGGCTACGTGTACTTTTCCCCTCCTCACTCTCCACGACCTCTCCCTCTTTCTCTTTCTCCCTTTCCTCATCTTCCATTTCTAGGTGACTTCTTTTGACCATGTTGTCGTTACTTTGCCGGAGTGTGTCCATTCGGTGCACACCATCTCACACGAAGTAATTGTAACGCGAAGCCGAGTTTGTTCTTCGACATTCTTAAAGGTGCAGTATCACTTAATCTTAATTTCTTAAAAAAAGTTTGCGACATCATGAGCGAGTTCATCAGTCGACTTTGCGCATGAGCGTGTAACAAAATGATAGATTGATTATAGATGTTTCAAAGGCTTGATTGAATTTTGGAATTCACATTAAAAAACAATTACAGAAACAAAAGCAAGAGCCTTAAGCGAGACTTTATTCAGTTTGGTCACGTGTAAACACATCAGTGCTTTCCATGAAAGGAATAAGGTAAGAGCACGAAACGTCCCCTTAACCTGCGCCTCGAGAGTGATATGAATGGGGGAAAATTGCAAATACATGTATCTGGCTCCCGGTCATTTTTCATCTTCTTCTTCTTCTTCTTCTTCTTCTCCTCCTCCTCCTCCTTCTTCTTCTTCTCCTCCTTCTTCTTCTTCTTCTCCTCCTCCTTCTTCTTCTTCATTATCATCATCTTCTTCTCTTCTTTTTCTTTTGTGATATTCCTGAAGACATGCACTAAATACGAACTGGCCCATTTCTGTTCCAACGTCTAAGATAAGGCACAATTATTGTGCAATCTCCAATTTGCAACCTGAAGTCACGAATAAGTCTTAACAGGCGAAACATAAAAGTTATGAATACAAATCTCCCATTTTTTTTTTCTGTCAGGTCGAATCGTTTAAAACTGTGATTTAAATGAGAGTGTAAATGCACATTGCTTCTGGTTCACTTTGAGATGTATCCACTTGCGCACACAAAATGATAGAAGCTGTAATGCATCTTTAACACAAAAGTGCAGTCACCAAACATCACGCTCTCGTGAAAGTCTCGGCCATGGCAGCAAATACTGCTGCCACCTAGTTTCACGTATCAAAATACATCATGCTATGAATACCGAAAACACAATCGTTGTTGATGACTTTTAAGAGGAGCACTGTGCATACGTGTATACATTAATAGACACAAGAAGGAATATGTTCCATTTGTAGGAATTCTTAACTACAACCAGCATTCTAGGGTGACGATTCTTTAGTAAAGCACAAACACCTCTTTGATTTTCAACTAGTTTTCTTTACGAATTTATGGTTCAGCTATGTAATCATTGCACTGACAAAACCTTTAATCAGTGTGCTCGTTTTCTCTATTTCTTTTTGTTTTCTATTTTTCTCTCAATTTCCTCCAAAAAAAAAAAAAAATCGAAGTTCTTTTTCTCGAGCGGGAATATTTCCCTGCGGACATTGTTGTCGGCTGATCATGCCCGCAGGCTGAGGGGGCTTTTGGCAGGGCCGTGGGCGCATCGTCTGGGAGCACGCTCGGTTTGTTAATTTACGCCGCTTTTTCTTTTTTTTTTTCCCTCGCTATAGTTCTGGAGGGGAGGTGTCAGTAGAATTAGAATGCAATTCTAATTCAATAGGATTTCTGCGAGATAATGGCGCCCAATTGGGACGTGGGTTGACTGATATATGCCATTCATTTATGGCCCAAATTCTCTCTCGTTCCCTCAGCCTTCCCCCCCCCCCCTCTCTCTCTCTCTTTAGAGTTTTTCGCGTCGAGCGCAGTCTTTACCGAATTTAATCCTCAGAATGGAATTTGAACGCAATGCCAGACTCATGATAGTAACGATGCATGGTGATGATGACCCCCCCCCCCCCCCTCGGGAGGGTGGGGGAGGGGAATATATTGTTAATATCATCGTTATTGTATTCATCTTGATCATCGTTATTTTATTCATCTCGATCACATTGACAATGACGTGGGAACACTGCTAATTTCGACATTCATAGCGCAATGATAATTCAATTTAATTCATTTCATTTTCATTCCAATGATAATGATAATGATCCTACTGTATGCAATAACGTTGATGATAATAACCTGGTCAAGATATGACGATCAAGGATGATGACGTTAATGATTGCTAATGATGTCAAAGTTAATGAACAATGTGGTGTTGATAATCCTGCTGCTGTAGATGATTAGGGAGATGCTGTTCTTGATGATATTAGTGTTGATGGTGACGGTAATAATAATGATGATGATAATGATGATGATGATGATGATAATAATAATAATAATAATAATAATAATAATAATAATGATGATAATAATAACTAGAAGTCTAAAGTTCCATAGGATGGAACGTGACGTGATATTGATCTCCAAGAGAATATGTGATATCTTGTGACGATAGAGACAATAAATAATAAAATAATAATAACAATGATAATAATAATAATAATAATGATAATAACAATAACAATAATACAGGGTATTTATAATGCGCCAATTTCACATGACTAATGAGTTCAAGACGCAGTTAAAAAGTTAATTATGAAATACAAAAATCATTACACACACACACACATATACATGAAAATAAATGGAATAATAATGATAAAAAAATAATTAATTGCATAATGTACAATTCTGATGTACAATAGTGATGATACTTTTGACGATTCTGATGACGGTTATTGAGATTGTCCTGAGTGTCCTTGTTAGACAAGGCGGTCATATCTTTACAACTATGACTTGAATCTCTTCACGCCTATAAGGGAATCATTATGCATAGACCAACACATTACCTGGAGAAAGGGGGTGGGGCGAGAAAATAGATGAGCGAGAGAATGGGAGGGGAGAGAGGAAGAGAGCGATGCTATGGATCTGGGAGATGACACTTTCTGTAAACAGTTTAAAACATACCAAACGCATTCACAACAGCTTCAGTGTACTTCAATTTTAATACTGCTACTTATCTGTCCATCTATTCTCCACTCGTGTAGCATCGCGATATAAACCAAAGTACTTCAATAATCAAGACAGTGTTGATTACAGTTAAAACAATAATATTCCGCAGGCAGTGACATGATGGAGTATATATAACTCACGGTTTCTGGAACATCGCAGCCACGGATTACAAAAGCCTAACACAAAACGACTACCAAACCGCAAAATCAGCTCTTAAGTGTTGACATAACAAGTGTATGATAGCTCATAGCATGCTAGGGGACCATGCTGTGTTATACGTCACTATTGCTTGTACACACATTGGCATGGCGCCTTGCTGCAGTGTGAAGAGAGCGCCACTGCGATACATGCCAAATTGCCCCTCCTCCTTCCAGTAATTTGCACCCTTTTTTAAACGGTGCCACCATAATGAAAATACCGACATAAGACAAAAACAAAGAAAGAATAGAGAGATATGACCTTAAGTTGAGAATGCAAACATGTGTCCATGTAGAAATCTCACTTTATTTGGAATACTTTGTATTGAGATGTATAGTTCACAGGGCTGCATCGGTTAAGTTACACATACTTTGGTCTACTCAATTATAATCTTTACCCCCGAGCCCTCTTCAGTGCAGGTCCTGTTCTACCATAAAGGCCTGTCACTATATTCATAGATTACTTCAGATAAACTTTAGATTAATACATTGACAATAGAAACAGTAACCTGTACATAAGATGGTCACGGAATGAGTCCGTAATCTTAAAAAAAAGGAAAGAGAAACATTGTACATCAATCTGTTTCAATGAAATGGATATCTTGCCCTACAATGATGAATTAATACACCTCAAAACTGAGAAGGATTTGTCAGATTTTCTCTTAAATCTTTAGAGGCTTTCATAATTTCACTGTCCTCGGGAGAAAACACTTTCTTAAAACCCAATACGACATCCCAGCCCTACAATATCAGACGAGGAATATTCCCGGAATATTCATTCATGTTTCACTGCCAGCTCTATAGTTGTCCTGATGGCGTATAACCATTCTGAACTGACGCCAGTTGTTGTGTGGATATAGTGGGGTGAAAATTCGAGCTACTTTCGGTTGATAACCGCTACCTCTAGACGCCGACATATACTCAACGCAGATCGAGCTCGCCGAGGAAGAGGGTTCGCTTCGCTTTCTCTCGGGTCACTGCCGTATATACTGTGAGGGAAAAGAAGGATGTGTGCACGCACGGAAACACCATGGCACGTGGGATTATGGATTTTCGCTCTCCCATTTGCTATTGTTCTTGTTCTTGTCGTTGTTGTTGTTGTTGTTGATAACGATGATGATGATGGTGATGATGAAACGGTCTCGCATATTCGCGTAATTGAATCATCAAGAAAAATCAATGACCACTGCAAACATTTTGCACTGGTCGCATTTGACCGGAAGCATATAGATGACTCGATATAAGCACCATAATGCCGATAATGACTTCAGGTGTCAATGACCTCTGTTTTCACATTGGGGTGCTGCTTTAGATGTCATCGCACGCAAACGTTCGATTTGCAGTTTTTGTTTTGTTTTCGTTTTGTTTGTCACAAAATTGTCACGTTTGTTGTTCTGTGCTCGTGTATAGATTATCACGACTAGAAATTTAGCACGTAATGCAATGGTGAAGAACCTATTTTAACAGTACGATTGATGGCAGAAACCAAAAATTACTACCATCTATACACGTCTTTTAATCAATGATTCATCATCATAAGTAAAGAGACAATCTGAAAATACAGACAGGACCAGAATTACACTATCAAACGTAAGTAAAAATGTTCTCTAAACATGATATTGTTCATGTATTGTGTTTAAACTAAGAAGGGCGCTGATAGTGATATAGGCCTACCAACCAACCATAAGGATAAAAATCCCATTTGGATAGGAAGCGGGGAAAAGAGAAATTCGAGCCGTTCTCATCAAACCTGACACAATGTCTTAATTATCTCACTATCATTTGGAATTCCTCACAAAAAATAATGTATTATTTTTTTCATGGAATCTGGTTACGTAAGTCAAATCGACAGGCCTATACGCGCAAGTGTGCGTCTCTGGCCAAAGCTGCAGTTCGACGCTTCTGTTTGCTGGGCTTCGTCCGGGCGTCGGGGCAATCGTTGCCCGTGGAATATAGCTAGACTCGAGATGATTCATCCGGCCAACTAATTGCTAATGGCTTGTACTCTGTATTAACAGTCAACGTTTGCGCATTAATATTCACTAGTTACATTTGTGCGTTCATAACCGAGAGAGTTAAATAGTCAACCGACACGCGCACACACGCCCTTACACACATAAAATTATTATGCCCCACGCACATTTTGCCAGGGAAAAGTACGAAGTCATAAATATTGTATTATACTTTTCACTTTCATTTCACATTAAATTTCAGATCTCTTTCTCTCCCCTTTCTCCTCTCACAATTTCTGTGTCCCTTTCGCTTTTGCACATAGTATATCTATCTACATTCATTCATTAGATTAATTCAATATGGATGCATTATACATATATACATGCATACTATAAATATACATTATACATACATCATATACTTAGCATACATGTGATAATAATATGTAATTATACATAGTATAGATGACTCCGTGTACTTAGATAGATAGATAGATAGATAGATAGATAGATACATAAATATATTTGTGTATGCAGGTGTGAATGAGTGCGTGTATACAATGTACATGAATGTATTGTAGATGACTGTTCAAATGGTTACTTCGTGAGTGTGCATGAGTTAATTTTTATCCTTCAGTCCTTCTCCTCCTCTCCCTCATCTCTCTTTTTTTTTCCTTCCTTTCGTATTCCCTTCCTCCTCCAATTCTTTTTTACCGTCTTCCCTCTCGCTGCTTCAGCAAACAGAGGTGCTAGATTAATTATTGACGAAATTGTATTTATATTCCGCAATTATCTACGCTTCTCTACGCTACTCAATTAAGGCAATACACAAAACGTCCCGGTGTCAGTAAGCCGGCTGGCATTGGACGCTCTACAACGTATACCGGATAGCTGTGGTTAGTCGCACGCCGTTACGTACAAGTTAAGGTGTGTCATGAAAAAAAAAGAAAGAGATGAACAGAAAGAGAGGGAGAGAGAGATAGGAAAGATAGAGAGGGAAAAAGAAGAATGGATAGAAATGTTCCCACCCAACAATGCCATTATTTCTCATGGCAGGTCGCCTTCAATACGTTTCCAATCAATACGAATACACAGAATCACTTCCTGTATGCACCCCGTTACAAGTGATAGCCGATCGAAATGGATGTTTTCTTGACTGGAAAACATTGCATAACAATGAGCGTCCTTCACATCAGGCCGGTCACATTATCCACGGTTTTCCGGATATCCGAGAGCGACAAGGAGCGGCGCTGATATCTATATATAGGTGACAATGAGGCAGTTATCTGGTTCACATTGCCTCGATTAATTCTGCGTCCTGCAGTTGTGAGAATTAGGCCTAATTGTCGTGTCCCGTGCTTCAGTTCCGTTTCAAAATCGTTCTCGTGTTTACACAGCATCTGATAAGCCTCATGTTTATGATACACCATGTGCGTGGATGGACAAATACTAGGCAAAATGTTATTGTGCGCTCATTCGGACACTCTGCATTATTAAGGTCAAATAGCGAACAATACATATCAAATGACGGTGACCTTTAGTCCCGCTAATTCAAATAATAGCTGGCTAATTATTTAGCCATTCTCGAGCTAGCGCTAGGACACCCCATGATGTTGATTTGTTCGATTGGCATACTCCTTTTTGTTTTTGTTTTGTTTTTTCTTCGCCTTTAGCAATATATGGAATTGGGCTCTAGCACGGCATGGTCTCATAATCAAACTGCAAGGCAATGTATTCTGCTAAAACTGCGTCACTGTCTTACACACACACACACACACACACACACTCTCTCTCTCTCTCAAAAATATATTAGTGAGTCTATTCTCCAGAGTAACAGCTCCATAACAGGAGAGCGAGGACCGTAGGATGGAAAAAAAAAAAACTTTAAACTTCTACACACAAAATAACGTTATACTTCTATATAGGACATAAAATGAGGCTGAAAGTTGGCAACACTTAGTTAGATCGATAAAGACGATAATATTAAAAGCAAAAAAAAAAAGATAAAAGATAAATACTAGGAGGATCAGAGAAGTGGTCTTGCAGACAAGGTGAAAGATACAAAAATCTGAGGAGGAAAAAGGAAGAAAACAAGGTGCCAGAGGGGAAGAGGGAACTAGGTTTCATCTTAAAAAGAACGAACATTTTGGGTGTGAGTGATATACGGGGCAACCTGCAGGCGAGAAAGAATTTTATCGCGGACAAGACCCAATGACAGAATTATCGCAATCTTCCTGATCGATATCGATCGATAGATTGTGCTTCAACCTTTTGATCGCGGTCATCCTGCAAGAAACCCAATTACTCTGAAACCAATAAAACGTTCAATTATCCACACATTTTTACTTCCATGGTGAAAATGATCCAGAGATTTTTTTTCTCTTAAACTCCTGGAAGTATTCCCTCATTTCAAAGAGAATAAATCGACATTATTAAATTTGTCAGGTCTCGTTAAAGATGCAAAGAGGCTCACATTCAAGGTTTATCACAAATCCCTCGCTCCATAATCACCATTAAAATGTCACACCGCCACGCGTCATACACGAATGACTGCACGTGGGACTAAGGCATGAGAGGTGAGGGAGAAATGAAAGACGAGGAATGAAATAACTACAGAGGCATTTGCTTTGAGAACGGGCGAGGGAAACAGACGGGCCTACAACAACAAAATCTCGAGCAGGAAGAATCAGCCCTCCTTCGAAAGTACGATGACTTCTTTGCAAATTCCCTACGCGTACAGCGGCGGTCTCGCAAGCGCGTTTTAATTGATTTGAAGAAAGGCTCGTCGCGGGGACGTTTTGTAATAATGTGTACACATTCATTCGTAAATCTAATTCGGAATTCCGTTCAGCCCATCGCGAGGAAACTTCAAAAGAGCAGAGTTCCCTCCCTTTCACACCCGAGTTCACGGGGAAAAGTAAACTGATTGCCCTTCCAATGGCTCCGTGTAGATACGGCAATCGTTTTGCAGCAGACATTATTCTATGCTTAACCTTGCTGCTAATCGTAACGTTGACATCTAACGCTGATAGCTGTGGAAAAAGTCAAAACAAGCAGCTGCTTCTTCTTTCGTCGTGTGGTTCAAAACATTCTAGGCGTTGATTTAGTTTTATTTAACTTCTACAATGCTTTGTTATCTTTTCTCTCTTTATTCTTTCTTCTTCTTTTTTTTTTTTGCCACTCAGATTGATATGTTGGTTCTCGTGGATTTTCAGTTTTTCTTCACGTTTCGGTGGTGCCACGTACGGTAAGAGGATAGTGATAGCCGCTGAGAAATAGCCTACTTACCAGTGGGCTAGGAGGAAAGAGGTTCTAATTGTAGCAGACCATAATGATTATGAATTAACTTTCCCGCGAACATAAAATTGTGTGTGTGTGTGTGTGTGTGTGTGTGTGTGTGTGTGTGTGTGTGAATTTAATATGAAAGAAATTGAAGCGAGGTATACTTTGAAGATCATCACGTTATGCTAGGGGAGAGAGAACCATGAACTGTAGACATTTTAACTGCAAAGGTGGTAGTGAATGTCAATATTGTAAAATCTTATGGTAGAAGAAATAATACTGACTAATGGAATTAAGAACATCAGTTGACAGAGCAACAATGGCAAATTAGAAACTTGTGAAGGAGTGGTTATGTCAGTGGGGACACTGTGGCATATAGTGTCTTGCTTTTTAAACGGAGGTCCCGGGTTCGAATCCCTCCAAACGTTTTCACCTTTGGCAGACCTTTTCTTAACCATGAAGGCCCTTTGGTAAGGTAGAGATATTATTCAAGAGGCTGCCCAGGCAAAATAAGACTATTTATTATTATTACCCCCCCCCCCCAAGTGGTGGACAGAAACTCGCAGTAGTTGGAAAAATATGATGGGCGTTTTGTGGTGCTATAGATAGACAGAATTAGGGCATGGCAAGTATAAAGGATGAGGCATCTGGACTGGATATTGGGGAAGTTGGGAAGTTGTAACTGTGTGACCAACGGTATAGGCCGTGAGCCTTGTGTTTAATGTGAAATCGACATGGCTGCATGCTTTTCGATGATGACGTATTGGACAGAACATGACCTTTTACGTGGCATGCGTATGTGAAAGTCGTTAGAAGACTGGATTCCTTCAATGTTTACCTGCAGCATAGAGGTGATCGTTATTTCCCTTCTCTTTGCTCTTTATATTTCACTCTCTCCACCCCCCCCCCCCCCTCTCTCCCTCTCTCTGTAAGTTGAGGTTAAAAAGATGAGTTCGTATAGAAATTCACCGCTCCGGATCCGCAACAAAATAGTACGTGATTATTTGATTTTTATTACTCTTAATAAGACGAGGGGTAATTTCGTGCCGGAGTGAATTTTCCTCGACGTTCATCTCTGTGAAAGACTTTCAAGATATTTGTTGTTGTTGTTGTTGTTGTTGTTGTCTATCTCTCTCATTTTTTTCTCTTAATCCGCTGAAGACCGGGCGAGAAGTTAGTGGTTATTGGCGTCCTCAAGATAAGCAGCATATGGCAATGTTGTGTGAGGAAGAAGTGTATTTATCACACACACAGTCGAGGTTACACGTGATTTTGGGTAGGGTTTTTTTTTTTCTGTATAGACCTGCACTCTGCACTTTTTCTCCACACTTCCGATGGCAGGGCGTCTTTCCCAAGCAACGAACAGACACAAAAGTAGACTTATCAATATTGGTATATAGGTCCTTCATAATGTAGAACATACTAGTATATTACTAGGAGATTTAGACTTCAACCTTCCTCAATAAAGGTTGGTTGAAGCCTCAATCTCCTATTGTACGATTTCCCCAACTGATGAAAGTTTTCTGCATCATACTAGTATATCATTTTCCCTTTTTTCTCTAATGCTTGAAAAGTGGAAACATTACATCTCATTGTATTTTCTCATATCATTACAGTATATTCTCGATTCAACGATTTAAAGTCATGCAAACTTCTTGTTTGAATATTAAAAGGGTCGATGTTACTAAAAAGTTTAACGATTTGTTGTATACAAACTCTTTGTTTGACTTTGGGGGAAAAAAGATCGATGTTACAGAAAGTTGGAACGAAATTGCTACACAGTCATAACACCAAGATATAACTTGGTCATGTCGCATAAGAACAATGTTAACGTGATTTTAAGACTTGATATCAATAGTCAATGGTTCAGTGAGTTAGAAGTCGTCTTTGCGCGGATATCGTTCCATTTCGTCTTTAAGTCTCTGTGTGCCACATTCTTTACCTGTCCATAGGTCTGTGTGTAAAATGTGTACACATTTGACTCATCGGCATGAAAGGGATTAAGAATAAGAGTGTATGTATTCTCTGCGCATTCGTGATCCCAACTTTCAATGACAATCATTATTTGATGTGTACAGTGCATGAACAGGACCGCCCGTCAACAAAGCGGATTGAGGCTTCCACACGATATGATATTATATTCTGAATTTTGCGCGCTGCTTGCAGTCCTACCGCTTCGCATTCTTGCCCATACTCTATCATGCATTGTGTGCGGTTGTCTATCACAACACACGTACAGCATTAAACACATCAGGGCGGAGAGGTCAGCTTCCAATAATGCATGGAGAACGCACGGAAACCGCAAGAACACCGATGAGTATGTCGTCTTTTTAATACTTTAGTGGAGGGAGAGAGTAGGAAAAAGAGAGGAGGAGGGAAGGGGAGGGAAAATACAGTTTGACAGATCTTGGCCAGTATTGCCGTGTCTAAAGCGTCGAGGTATAGAAAACCAGCGTTAATGGCTTATTAACCCCACACCCTCTGCGCATTCAAATCAAACATGACATGGGAATAATGCGTGCGGTCTCACACACACTTGTTCTAATTTCTTTTCTCTGCTGACACGTCTCCGAAATCGTCCGTTTCTATTAGCAGCTAAACGCTAGTTTATTATTTCTCTTTTTCTGTCCCACCCTCTGTCCTTTCTTTATCGTGTCTTCCTTCTCTCGCTCTCTTTCTTTCGCTCTTTTCCTTTCTTTCTTTCCCCCCTTTGTACGGACCCATCTGTCTTATTAGTTCCACATCATTTCGCGTCAAGGGGCACGACTATCAGAGGACAATGGAAGAAACGGCACGGAAACCTTACAAGTCACACATATCTACCAATGACACAACGCAACAAAACGGCTCCCAAACGATTAAAAGTACACGGTGTGCCAAGTTTGAGCCTCTACCATTAGACGGATATGCCCCCACTGATATCAATAACTGATGATGATGATGATGATGATGATGATGATGATGATGATGATGATGATGATGATTATGGTGTGGATGAGGATGAGGAGGATTATAATGGTGATAATAATGATGGTGACGATGGTAATCGCAATGAAGATATAGGTCCTAACATCTGTGATAAGATGTTTCCTAACACGTGTGCCACCATGATTATCGCTATGCAAAGCAAGCGATATCGCTATTTTATTACTTCTCTATAGAATTTTGAATATTTTCTGGTTTCAAACGCATGAGGACCTTGCCATATGTATGATTGGTTTGATAAGAGCGATTTTGCCTAATCATTAACCATTAACATCATTGTTGTTAATATCATTGCTAATATTATTACTGCCATACGGATCCTTATTTGATAATGACGATTTTTAATGATGATAGACATGTTTACAAATATTATGAAGCCAAAAGCAACAGCAAGGCAATAATGTGACAGGCACACTGTCCTCTAACGGGATGTGCAGATTCAGTATATTGCCAATTTTCGTTGGGATCAAAATCAAAGATAACAAGTGTATAAGAGCGTAATATCATATACCAATCGATGTATGATATCGTGCCCTGTTTATTGTTAGTGTGGTCAATATCAGGGCTGGTTTGTTTTTAATGTAACTTATACAGTAGATCATTCAATACAGTATAAGTTTTACATTTCTGGGCCAACTATGTTCAAGCATTTTATAAATAATATAATCGCGTGAAAAATGAGAGTAGAATAAGAGACAAAGCATAACTAATATAACAGAGACAGAGAAAGGACTGTTTGTGTGTGGGGAGATGTTTTCAGATAACTTTTGGCTCAACTTTATGACACTTAAATGAAGTTGTACTTTGTCTGAATGAGAAAAGGAAAAAAAAAAAACAATTGTTCGGATAGGGCGAAGTCGCGAGGGAGGCCGTATCGACAAGCACAGTGGTAACAGCGCGATCCGACGACCGATCACTCGCGGCCCGACGGGACGAGGTCGACGGTGGAAGCATGCTGCGGACACTTCACGCGCCGAGCACGTTGACTATGAACGCATGAATGATGTCTGTTCGGGCTCTGTTTGTTTTGTTTATTTGTCTGCCTGTTTGTATGTCTGTTAGTTTGTTTGTTTTATTTCTGTTAATTCTACTCGCAAAGTCATACATTTTGAAAGGTGTTTGATATACACACCATTACGCGTGTTCTGAACAAGAAAATGCATATGAACTGTATTGTAATGAGGCAGTGGCTTGTGATAATAGCATCAACTCGATTTTTGAGGCTTAACCATTGAAAAGGGTATGCAACATGTGAATAGATTATTTATGTATTTATCATCATAATGACAAATTATCCATGCGTGCATATATACCATAGATTGATAAAACAATTATGACGATATGATAATTTTATGTTGTGTAGGCCCAATCAATACACAAATTTGTTTTTGTGAGGACAAACAAACTATGTTTGCTGGTTTTCCGGTGCTTATGCAATATGATTACACATTACTTTGATATTAATCTTATCAATTATTATGATATTCATATCCTATTGATATTAACCACAAAATATTACTCTCCCTCCGCCGTTCAAATTATATATTGCGCTATACATTTACATATTTATCATTTTTTACGATCAACAGTATACATAGAATATATCGTCAAATGAAATCCGCTCATCACCCTCGGTATCAGTTTCGAAAAATGAATCTTAACAAATGCTTATAGTATATTTTTTTAGCTTCAAAGCGATGGAATTCTGATTGCTTAAAATCCGTTTCGTTGCATGGTTCTTCTATATAAGATAAATAAATATGATATACACTAAATTGTACACAAAACGTGTGGCACAAATACTTGAGTCCACTTCGTAGCATCCTGCTCATTGGGAGTTGGGAAAATGAAAACGTCATTAGCAAACTTGACGTGACTGTTACAATTCAAAGAAAGCCCTTGAGAATTATTTTATAACATCAAATCAATGTAAAATCGAACCAAATCAATCAATCAATCAATTCAATCAATTCAATCAATCAATCAATCAATCAATCAATCAATCAATCAATCAATCAATCAATCAATCAATCAATCAATCAATCAATCAATCAATCAATAAAAAGGCTTGCATTATAGAAAAACTCCCTTCACATTTTCTTCCTCAATATACAGTGTCAGGATTTCAAGATAGCTCATCATGTAATGTGTGAGCATGATGAACAAAAATGTGTATAAAGTGCGTGTGTAAATCAAATGTTTTAACGGACATGGTTGTATACGCACATACACATACATTTATCATAATTATGTGCATATTTCATTTCATGTCATTTATTCATTTTCATTTACAACAAGAAAAAAATAAATGTACAAAACATATCATACTAATAACAAACAATATACATACTTAAAATATGTAAAAATGATAGTTATGATCAAAATACGATAGGTTCTGAAACAACTGATTACACAGGTTATTTAGTTAATAATGTTGAAAATGGAGGAAAGCTAAAAAGCAGAGCACATTATTACGCTCTAGAGTATTGTAACATCTTCTTACCCCTTGATTTAACTGTTAAAACAATGGAACTATATGATATGACTATAATATGAAAAACACAAATACATTCTGCGTAATTCAGTATGTACACATAATTTGATGGGTGAATTTTTTTAGAGGCATCATTGACCAGTCATTTGAAGACAGCGCGTGCTGTCATTTCGAAGGTTATAAATCAAAATTAGAAGACAATGTTTGTATGATCGCTATTGCAATAACAAAATGAGGGAGACAAAAAAAAAATACAAATACTTGTGTAAATAAACGGATATAGGGCGTGCCTGCCATTAAATAATCATTCTGGCAGGAAAGCCGGCAAAAAGACAATAATGCTACAAAGAAGATTTTTTTTTTTTGTTAAGGAAATTAGTAAAGTTAAGGGTAATCTGTATGTAACGCATGGTTTTAAGCGCTTAAACGTATATATTGCGGGTTATTTCTCTTGATTCCAAAAGAGTATCATTTTATGGGACCCTAATTTCTGTGTTTCCTCAATCTATATTTTGTGGTATTTTACACATCATTTCGCAATTGCACAATGTATTCAAATGTGTATTTGGTAAGTCATTTGCTTGCTGTGAAATTTTCCTTTATAGATTTGGGCAGCTTGAATGTGAAATTCTGCGCTATATAGGTCTAAACGAGCGTCATTCTGAATTTCTGCCAAATTGATATCAAAATCGCATAGGTTTGCGTTCGAAATCCAACGTCCTCAATACAAGAAGCAACAAAATTACGTTAGATTTATTGGCTAAAGAGACAATTCAGTTATGACTTCCAGTACATTGAAATTATTAAAAATACCCCCTTTTTTTCTTTTTTCTTTTTTTCTTTTGACCTGGCTTTTTTTTTCGACCTCGGTGAGGAAGTTCAACGGGCTGGCGAGGGACGTTCCACCGGAACGTGTTGCTTCGAAACCTCCGACTGAAGCCGTGCTTACCTTCTGCGTTCATTCATCCATTCTGTGTGTGTATGTGTGTGTCTGTAATGTGTGAATCTGATTACGTGTAAGAGTAGGACGTGCAACTTCATGTGTGCAAACAATGCTATACTAGTAACTTACCACTATACCATGGTTAGAAAAGCCAAGCAAGCTATAATGGACCTGTAAATACGCGTTGGACGTGATACTCTCTGCTACTGTGAAACGTTAGATAGAGTAGAAGATTTACACCAACTATGATCAGAAGGCTATGGGCGATGACACTATAATAAGAATTACACATACCATTTAGGGCTGTTAGAATAGGGCTCCCATACGAATCTGATGTACAGACATTACCTGATACATTACCTGATAGAGGGCTTTTTAATCCTAAAGTGATATATATATATATATATATATATATATATATATATATATATATATATATATATTATGTTTGTGTGTACGTGCATGTGCATGACATGTGTATGTGTATGGTAATACATATACATGTACGTATACATGCATATCAGTATCTCAAAAAATAAAATATGGTGTGTGGGTTTTTTTTTTTCACGTGTGTTCTCATTATCTGTTCAAGTTGTCAATTCTCTTCACAATAACACTGAAACAGGTAACTGGACGTAGATGATGATGAAAAAACTGATTGTGATAACAATGAAAATAACGACATTAACATTAATGATAAGAAAATGATAACCTTTCATGACAATGATTTACGATAATGAAAAAAAAAAGAAATTATACCTACAAGACTTCATATAGATGTTTGAATATGTCCCTACCGCTCTATAATACTGTTTCAACAATGATAATAGTATTAGTAGCAGTAGTAGCAGTAGTAGTAGTAGTAGTAATAATAATAATGATAACTATTATTATCATTATTATCATTATTGCCACTATATCATAGGAATCTGTATAGGATAGACAAATCTGAAGAAAACAGAGTATTCGAAATTTTCACCAGTTTCGATAACCAAGGTTTGGTTGCTCACTAAAGGAGACTTGTAGAGACTGGCCCCGACATAAAACAGCTAGCTAGCTCAAGCTAACCGGATTCAAATGACTGAAATCTATGCGAAGCCAACATTATTATAACAGTTGAATGGAAAATCTCCTCACTATGTCTTCACGTAAATTGTCTATGATTATTTTGTGAGCATACTGATTGTCAGTAAAGCGGATTATTTGAGACGGTCACAACCTTCCTTGTGCACTCGACTCGCCGATGTATCAAGGCGAGTACCAAAAGGCACGATTCGTGGTACGCTGAAGCAGCCAACTCACAAAGGAAAGAAATGTCATTTTTTAAACAGCCTCTATTTCGACGTATGCAAAGATGTATATACAAAATGGAAAATTTGCATAAAACATTAGGCAGACGATGGAGAATAACAACAACAGTAACATATTAAAAAACAATGTGCAACGGAAGTGCTCAGAATACCAATCATAGATTGGTTAGGATGCTTGGAGATTTACGTTTGCAAAGAACAGTTAGATTTCATACATGTCAAACTAAAGGCGGTAGACATCTTTTTTTTTCTTCTTGCATTTGAATATTTAGTGGTTTCCATGACAACGTGAGACAATATTCATTCGTACTCTTCTGACTTGCTTGATGTACACGTACAGCGTGATGCTCTGCAATGAAGCAAAAACAAAAGTACACCCTTTTAATACGACGATAGCAAAGCTGAACGCGTTGAACGTGTGATTACTAATTACATTTCGCTTAATTCTGATGTGTCTGATGGTGGTAAGGTTTTTATGAGGGTCTTTTTTTTCGTCCCATATCATTTATACAAACGTCCTGTTCGCTGATGAGGAACGTAACTGACCTTAACTGGAGTCATTATCAAGATTAAAGATCAGCCATGCTTGACACATCAAAGAGTCGGAAATTAAGCGATTATCAATTTGTTTGCCATTCGTTTCATGCTTTATTTGGTGATCATTACTACCACTCCAGTCGTGAGCAAAACGAAACGCCTTACATGGGCCCACTGGCTTTCGTTCAGGTGTGATGATTCTTAGCCAACTGATAAGTTAGACCTTGGCATCTGCATGGCGAAATTAATGACTTTACTAATATGGAAAATGAAGCTCCATCTATTCGTTTCTTTTTTTTTTTCGGTTTCAGTTTATGAATCACCCTATGACGGTTGAATGTTACAGTATTGTGTTAGACCACTGATTGTCAAAAACTACCACCACAATTAAGCAAATGCCTCGTTAATTTCTAGCATAAATGTTACGTAACCGGACTGATTCTTGCGTTTTACGATTTCACATCCAATCCTCGGGCAGTATCGATTTTTGTTCCTTTTCTTCATCCGTCGATTGTTCGAGAATTCGTACCCTCAATTATTGTGAAACAATCGTCTTTAAACTTTGCACGGACCAATGCAAAATGTTTGTAGTAATATAATTTGCTGTCCGGAAAGGTATTATTTGCCAGATTCATTGAAGATGCTGGTACACGATGGTCATCCGGAAGCTGCCATCTTTGAATTCCTTGGTCAGCATGGTCAACAACTGGCCATATACACGCGTAAGGTGACATGATCCTTCACGTTTTATACACACACATGAGCTGGTACTTGTCACATTAATGACGCGTAAAGGAATTGCTTGTTTTTGCGCAAAGGCGTAAGTCTTACAATGAAGAGAGTGGTTGATGTCGCAGTTCCGAAACCTCGCTTGGAACCTCGATGAGGTTTCACTCGAAACCTTTTGTCAAGAATGCATCATTTGTGCCTTTCTCACAAATTCTACTCATGTAATTGGTAATGGTAATTATCAGTCAGTTGGATTATAAAAATCTCCTTTATACCATGGTGACCAGAAGAAAGTTAGAATAAGGAAGAAAGTTTAGAATATTAGCAAGAAACGTTAGAATACTTACAAGGGAAACTGCACAAAATACGCTCCGCTCTCGTCAAGAGTGGGCGGAGGTTATTCTATTCTTATACATTAATGTATACTCAAACCATGGAGCTACCAAAAAGAAGCTCCATGCTCAAACCTAAGTGTTGTTAAGATGCGGTTCTGATTTTTTGCCCCACTTGGAAATCATGGTTCAAAACGACGTCATCTACACCTGCGACTGATTTTGTTACGTGGCGATGATAATGATGACCAATGAAAACGTGACTGTCTTGTAGATTCTTAGGAGGAGGAGGAGGAGAAGGAGAAGAGCGAGAGAGAGGGAGAGAGAGAGAGAGAGGGAGAGGAAGTGTTCAGCATACAATAATATGATTTTATATATACAGCGGCATCATCAGGTGTAAATGTAATTTTGTCATGTAATTTCTCACGATGTAAACAATGCATGTGTCTGTGCAGGGAGGCGCCCTCCCTGGTCTGTGTATGGGGGCGGGCGGTTCATGCTGGCGCCTTATCTCAAGTTTTCCAAGGCGATGATTTTTTTTTTCTTTAATCTCGTGAATCTATCATAAGATCGAAGAGATTTGGAAGAGGAATGGACCAAGTGAACAAGTGGTACAAAAAAAGTAGTTGGAAACAAAAATGGCTGGTGTATGATGATATCAGTAATGACAGAACTGGCATTTACAGTAATATCAATGCTTACTAATATGATGATGGTGATGGTGGTGAACATAATGGAAGTTATTTCATATCATGAATAAAGAGGAGAGATATAGACAAGAAAGACTGGAAGTATTATGGTGGTCACTGAGCTCACATGACCACTGATGAAATTCCCATGACACAGGTAGGTCGTATTGAGCAGTAAAAGGAAGAACTACGTGGAAAATACGAGGAAAATGTAAGAAGGCCACTTGAAAACGTCGCGTCGCGACGCCACCAAAAAAAAAGTATCATAGGATATTTTGATAGTAGCATATGAGGAAGGTGTTACTAAAACAGAGGGAAAGGGGGAAAATCCGGTAGGAATAGATCGGCACAATCCTGTAACTATTTCCCACGTAAGCTCAGCGCCATAGCAATGATGATCCAATCCAACAGACTATGTTTATTCACAACCAATAAATAACAGATGCTCTCTTGTCTTTAGTACCCAAACGCATGTGTCTTCTTATGTTTAACCCCGTCGAAACGCAAGGCTGGCTGGTGTTATAGGGCACATCAAGAAGAACCGCGCCGTCGATATCGGCTTGTGAGCTCAAGGTAAGGAGGATTCGGCGCAATCATTGATGATAATTGGGTTTTATCTTCCGTTGAAACGGCCCTCGCCGCGATCCAAACTTATCCGAGGTAATACTCGCTCGATGGTCCGAACATCTGGAGCTGGATGACGTCATTATCCACCGGTGGATCTGATTCTTGGCGGATTAGAGGCAGGCTGGGATCGAGCCTTTTGTGGGGTGGTGACGGTCGGATTCCGCAGTCCCGTGCTTTCGGGAATAATTTCAAACAGATCTCGGGACGCAAATCAGAGCGAGGTGAGATAGAACTTTTTTCTCTCACAGCAATGTCTCAGGGAAGCCTGACAAACGCCAGAAATGTCGACTTTTTTTTTTCTTTCTAGGTCTACTATCAATTTCTCCTATTTTCTGTAATCCTTTAAAAGCCCTCCCAAGAACCTTCAAACTTCATCTTGAGAAGGCATCTGGATTTAGAAATTATTGTATAGTTAGGGATACTTTATCTACGTTTTTACTTGCGAGCTTTGTAATGACAACAGTTCTCCTCAATAATGATTTGACATTTTTTAGTTTATTCGTTTATAACAATAACATAGCTTAGAAGTGTTCGAAAA
This sequence comes from Diadema setosum, assembly GCF_964275005.1. Classification (NCBI taxonomy): domain Eukaryota; kingdom Metazoa; phylum Echinodermata; class Echinoidea; order Diadematoida; family Diadematidae; genus Diadema; species Diadema setosum. The sequence goes on from NC_092695.1 coordinate 16,756,531, forward strand.
ATTATCATAAGCATTATGAGTGCTGATATATGGAAAGGATGGGGTTTTTTCATGGAAACGCGCTACACTGCGTTAAACGACAACAAGTATGGCTTCGACTGGTTTTGGTAAGTTTGCCAAACCACGACTTTCGACCGGAAGTGGGCCATCATGACGTAGGTCAACCTTCTGACGTTGTGCTGTTGCTGTTCTTATGTCTGTCTGTCTGTCTGTCTATCTGTCTCTCTGTCCTCAAATCATGCATGGCGACAATACGAACGTGTTTTCCCTCCCCGGTTTCTGCTAATCAGTGGCTATACAGTGCCTACATACACCTGTTGGATCAAAGATTGGCAAGCGTGTATCAAAGCAGAAGACCCCGCTGTTGGCGACAGCTGAGGTAGACTTTCGATAGCTCCCTTGATCGCACACCTGGTTGTAAGTTCAAAGTCCTCCAATTCTTCGCGGATCTCTAAACAACCGTCCGTCTCCATGTTCAGCCTAATTGTAACACGCATTCTCATTTCCTACCAGAATTTAATCTAATCCGTGCAGAAGTTACAGGATTTCTCATCGACAGAACGGCCAGTGGTCAGAATTTAATGAAATTGTCATTGTCGTACCTTGAAGACTGGGAGGGGTCACTGGACAACCCACGGGGAAGCAAGCGAAGGTCAAATGTCAAACATGGCGGCGGAAATTCGTCGTGAAAGACCCAAAAGTGAGTCAGTCCGCTGTCGTCCAAGTTTTAGATTCACGTTTTGCATCTTAAGATTATCGACTTAGCGAAAAATGCGTGACTAACACACTCATGAAAATTTTATTTTGTGTTTTCACCTGGTATTCAAGTGCTTACCAGCGATTTAGTCGTGGGTCTGTATAGTAGCATGACATCATTGGTAGTCCAAAACACTTAACTAACGTGTTCTACACCTTTCGGTCCTACCTAGACATCGGCAGCGCTCACCGTTGAAAATTTGATAAGAAAACGAGTGAGAGTTGTACAGAGTGAGAGAAAAGTGTGGAGAACAAAATCTGATGACTATATTAAAAGCATTCCACGTATTAGCTGGCATTTCTCTCAATGGACGGAGATTCATCTGCAGCTTGTTCGCAGATTTTTTTTTTTCCACTGAATGTATTTCTTTTTCACTTATCCGCGAGAAATGTCTTCGGGGAGTAACATTGTAAATTTCTTCAAGAAACGAACGAGTGAAGTGTGAACATATTTCGTCGATTAATCTTTCAAATGGCTTATACAGTTTTTGAAGAAGGTGTAATGATAGTATAAATGTTCCCAATTAAATTTATATATATATATATATATACTCTAAAAGGTGAAATGGTAAATTAATCATTGAAATGTTGTTCATCCTCCAGCATTTAAAAAAGATGATGAATTTAACACTCAAAATGTTAGATTCACCATTTCTGAAATGGTATTTTAACATTTTTAGTGTTTAATTAAGCATTTAACAAAAGGCTGGAGGAGTGACAACATTTAAAATGTTGATTTGCCATTTCATTTTTAGGAGTATATATATTCAAATAATATTTGTGTTGTAGAGCTATTTTCTTTGATTAAATTACGCTTGATCTTGATCTAGGTGTCCGACAAAGCATGTACCTACCGGTATTTATACAATAGATTTGCTTCCAATTAAAACAAAAGATGTATGGAACAATATCGTTATCAATTACAAAGATTTTTGTTTGTTTGCATACATAAATTGAGGGAGTCTTAATGATACACTTTTTAAAATTGTTTGTCTATAACTTACTAAACTTTATTTCCGGAAATATTGTGCATTACAATCTGCTTATTAAACTTAGTACCATTTAGTCGCTTGCGGGCAGCATTGCTTGATCTATTTATTTCTTTTTGTTTGTTTGGCTTTGCCTTAAATCTCTCTTACTCATTTCTTAATCATTGGATTTTGAAATATCTATCAGATTTGAGTTGGAGTGAATTAGATCAATCATATTTGAATTTTCAAACTTCACACCATTTAGCCTCTTGCAAGCAATATCACTTCATGGCTGGGTTTTTTTTTATCGACTACATCTTAACTTTTTTTTTACTCAATTAAAAATCACTTAATTACTAAATATCTAACAGATTTGAACTGACTTGAACTGAATTGAATTGAAGCTGTTTTACATGCCAGCAACAGAAGACTGTTATCTTATCCTATATGACATTATAATGTTGATGCATTTTTATAATCAGACATATGTACATTTTCCTCCAAATACGATGCCTGCGATGGCTTTGATATAATTATCATGTCAATTTCCATCATAGTTTTAGTATGTTTCAGTTGGCCGCTCCTTGTTAGTTACCGGTGTACATTTCATCGCGATACAGCGAAAAGGAAATTTTTAAACACTTACTCAATTCAGAGTTACGTTCACCCAAACACTGCACTTTCCTTGACCGTTTATGGAATTTGTTTATCTTCTCATCATACTTCCTTGTATCACCCTCGCCATTTCAAAGTTCCCACACAGTATAAGGTTTAGCATAATCCACAGTCTGTTTTGCGGACAAACACTTAATCTAGTGTTTAGAGTGTGTATCATCTGATTCAAAGTGTACTTTAAATTCAAACAATACGGCTTGGATTCAGGCCATATACACCGACTGACAGTTGGCAGGTGTCTTATTCTATTTTCTTTTAGATAGAGGCTGTGATCTAAATTATGCGTTCTGGTTAGCAATGTCCCAAGTCTTGTATTGGAATACAAACATGCATTTGATTTCGTCAAAACATGAAATATCTTTGTATATTCAATCTTGAAGAAGGTTTAAAGGTAGAGAGAGTGGGTGCGCCTGTAGATAATGATAATGATAATGAATAACATTTATATAGCGCTTAATTCTGATGTTTCTAAGCGCATGGTATTATATTTTAAACTGTAAAGTTTACGCCATTTCAATTCGGAAACATTGTTCATCCTACTTATACCATATTCCATGCGTGACATTGTAGGTACATTCCTTCATATGACTTATCCCATTAAAAAGTTGCACCATATTAAGAAGATACAAACACATTAGTAATTTCATTTCAACAAAATTACAGACGTAAGTACATACAATTTAGTGATTCCCCAATTATTGCTTGTTTGTTTGTGTATAATGTTACACCTTTAAGTCCCTGATTTTCTAAAATAAGCAGTTTGATTTTTACAGGTCATGAAAATCAAATCGTAGAGCCTATTCTTTTTCATGCTGAATATGATAAATAGAGTTTGTAAAGACAGAAGATAATTCATGCCTCATTAAAGTCGGACGTGTGAATGTGAAAACTATGCAATTTTGATTCACTTGTGTGTGTGTGTGTGTGTGTGTGTGAGTGTGTGTGTGTGTGTTTTGCACAAAACAATGATGTAGGTTGCACTACATGGAGTAGTAAAGTCATCATCCCCTCACAAAGTCTCCTATTGGATTGTATAATTATCATATTGTTATGAATACCACGTTTGCAATTGATAATTTGCACTTTAAAAGTCTCCAGTGCTGCGATGCTATGGATTCAATGTATTTCTTTTGATTTCAGTGAAAAAAGTTGGAAATTTAGTGAATAGTATTGTGCAGCCCAGGTCGACAGGTTCCATGCAATAAAATACTTATTTTTCTCCTGATTTCTCAGAAACTTTGGGGTTATTATATGTATTTCTATGTTTATCATATTCTTGAATGCCACAGAATATCTTTGTCTCATACATTACAATTTAATCAACACTTCTTACAGTTTAGCAAGCCAGGCTATAATGCTCATGGAAGCTATAAACGTTTCTTGAGGTTTTCCCCCATACACTTGCCAGCCACAAGAATGAAAACTAAACAAGGCAAAGCAAAGTAGTAGGCCTAAATGCAAACAGCTGTTCGCAGAAAGAAGAATGAAAACCTGTTCTGAACTTATGTGTGATTATAGGCATGCGAATAGCATTCTCTTTTCCATTTGACTTCGACTTAAAAAAATGACTTGACTTGTCTCTGAGGCTTGGTAGTGCCTGAAATGCACTTGCGTAGTAAAATGTTGTTTATATTATCTCTTAACGTGTCGGGATTTCTTGAGCACTCATTTGACCTGGACAATTTAAATGTTCATTTCATGAAAAAAAAAAAAAAAACTTAGTTTGATAATAATGAGTATGATATATACAATTATCAAAGAAGGTAAACATCTGAATCATATGCTTACTAAAGTCTTGCTCGAGAATTATAAAACTATTGGATGTTATAATTTAAGGCTGAATATGTGTCTTATTATCCCTGTTTAGACAAAATACATGTTTAAATCGTACAGTTTAGGGCTGGACATACTTAAATAATTTATACACAATCCTCTTGCAATGAGCACTCTTCTTTGTGATGGCTTTAAAATAGAGCTAGTTGTGAGTTCTAAAAGACTATAAAGTTAATCGTGTTTATGACAATACGAGATCTCATCGGGAGCGCCTGCGCCGTAACTATATCAGCCGTGAATCCACGCGACCGGGAGGCGGCGGCGGGCGCGAGGGGCTAAGCTGTCACTCCGCAGGATTCTCAGCATAAACACGCTGAAGGAAACCCTCCAAAGTATTAATACCAAGCCATGGATTTCTGTTTAACGGTCGCCATCGAGTTGACAAAGAGAAAGAAAGAGATAGAGAGAAAAACACATTAAATGGAGTAGGGAGAAAGTGAGAAACGACCAAGATAACCCCCTTTGTCCGAAATTGGAGAGGGAATCTTACGGGGTAGGAGAGGTGTCGCCTCGGAGACGATGTTCATCAATTCTAATACAACACTTTGCGACAAGAAAGTCTTTGACAACGGATGTGGGGCGTCGTTTACGGGGGTTTAAAGAGGCAAACTGTAATTGACGTAATGGTGTGTGCACGTGTGGGACTACTCTGTCAGAAGGAGATGAGCGGTGAATTGCTGAAGATTTAAATGAAGACGAATGAATATGATTCTCCAAGAGACTTTAACAACATTTTCAGGAGTTGAGGAATTACGCGGTCGAATGGACAACAACCTCGTACGGGTCGGTATCTTCGAAAAGGATACAGCCGAGTGTATGGAGAGAAGCTTTATACAGTGTCTAAGAAAGATGGTATCCAAGAAGGCAAGAAATCTTTTCAAAAGAAAGATGAACTCCAGAAAAGCGATTTGGGGGACAAAATTTAGGCGGTCAGACATAAGTTTGGTACGTTATTATCTATGAAACGGACGTTACACTTAACAGCAGTCTAATGTCACACATTTTTCAGATTTTGATCAAAGATGCAATACTTCTATTTCTCTAATAAATTTTCTAAATATTTCTCTGTGTGTATGTGTATGTTCTTTCAAAATACAAAACTTTGGAAAAAGAGCAAAAAAAAAAAAAAAAAACTCCTTCTGCAACGAAATATGTGTAGCATATGCCACATTGTCTTAGTGTCTTCTCCCTTTTATGCGAGATAAGAGTATCGACACCGTGTGTCAGTCAGCCATACATTTCTATTTTGTCTAGGGAGTATATAACATAATTATGTTGCAATGTGATAAAACATAAATATGACGATAGTAGGTGTGATAATCACTACTTCTGAGCATATACATGTAATATATTGTTAATCTGCTGAATAGATCTACAAGTAAGCTTGTATCAAGTATGAAAAGGAAGTAGAATATAAAATGTCGGCAAAGAAAAGGGGTAAACTTGCTTTACATTTTCAACAATGCAGACTGGATTTTTAACTTGTTCCACTGTGGAACTATGCTATAAAGAATTGGATATAACAAAATTTTGTTGTAATAAGGTAAATTTGCTGGTTCGAATTTCATTAATAATCTTTTATTTTGTTCTTTGATATGACTGAAGATCTGATGAAGTAAGATGACTGTGGTTAAAAACAAACAAACAAACAAAAAAAAAACATTTCATATTGTCGTCCCAGTTGATACAGTACTAGTATTTATTAATGTTTGTAAAACACTGGTTATTATAAGCTGTTGCTGCTTTGTCTTTATCATTTTTGTCTTTTTCTTTTTTGAATGAACATATATACTTGATTCCTGTAATTTTGTCTTTTGTTGCCCAATAAAAATCGAAAGATAAAAAAAAATAGATATATGCCATTGTACTGTTAATTGTTGACGTAAATAGATGTTTAAAAAACACGTTGCAGAAACCTTCATCTGAATAGATTGAAAAGCAAAATTACATTCCGATGCATAAAAGGTAATTTTGAAGAATTGCTTCGTAAGTGTCATCTCTGTATCGTTTTGTCTCATCCCATATCTTGTGCTCTATTCAATTACCTTTTGTTGAGTTTTGAAACAAATTTATCTCACGTTTTCCAGATAGAAATCTGAAGCCATTGCAGCTATACCATTCAATTAAAATTGCCGGATGTTATGCCATGACTTTGAATTTACGCTTCGTCTTCTTTAGATTTTGTTCAAACTTACTATAGAATTATTGTAATTAACTAGATTTGTACGAAAATTGTCTATTTTTTTAAATCTCAATTGGTGTTGGATGGTCAACATTCGTCCTCTATCCGACCAGAACTATTCATTCGTCGTTTATCAACGTTTCATCAGCAATCGACTTACTCATTTTTGTAGTACCTTATCTGAATTGTTATCATCATACTCTCTTTTAGGAAATCTTAGTTCCCTTTTTTTACTTCTTGTCTGTCTGAGCCCTTATAACTCTTACCAAGCTGTCTGTATGGAGTAATATTACAATTTGAAGGAGTACATGGACAAGACGATTATTCAAATTTCATCCCATTCAAAAAGGGGAATCGCCAATACCGGCATTATAGTGACATCTATATTTCTCCTGTAAACAGGAGTTGTTTTTTCTGACCACAAAATTGCATTATATTTTGGCCGTCGTATCGGGATGACTCATCATTCACATGTGATTTTTCGTTTCTGTTCCTAGTTCTCTTCGTGACCAAATAGTATTATTAGGACCATGTGAGAAGATAAGTGTTCAATATAGCTTCACAAAACATCACCATCTGACCCAATCCTATCGGGTTAAAGTTTCCTGCATCTCCTCACAAGAGCACTTAACATATTCAATGATAATAAACGAAATGCAATATCATGTGGTCAGAACAAACGTCAATTATGTAGGCCCCTCGATTTTTTTTTTATGTTTGTGTTTAATCTGTTGGCTATTAATGGAGTAGGGTCAGAAGGAAAGGGGTATAGTGTTGACATTTACTTGTTTTCATATGTTCAAATTTATCTCAATATTAGGCGTTTCTTTCTCATGTTTTTGTTCAAGAGTGCACGTCGTGTGTTCGTCTTGTATGTCGACAAATTTCGCGCGTAAACATGCCAGCACTCCATGTTAGGATTTTTCGGCCGCGCATGCGCATGTGTGAGTGATTGTGTGGTGAGCAGGTCGGAACGGTGAGAATGAGATGCATGCTCATTATATCTTAAACACATCCTGTTTAAGTTACCATCTTTGCTAGGTATATAATGTTACTTATATTGTCATATAAAGAAGTTATTAAAACAAAAGCAGATATAAACATTGTATGAAAATTAGGTAAACGTTTGCATTGCGTATCGAGCGATGTACACAAAGATATAACGAGATCCCAAAATCTCGGCACTCTTCGAGTATCTTAACTACGACATATGCACACGCAGCTGAAGTTTGTAATGAGCGTTAGGTTCGCCACTCTTTGTTTCATAGAATAAAAATGTTTGTTTTTGTTTTTGGTGTGTGTGTGTGATATTTTTCTTTTTGAAGGAATTACCCATTCGATATGAATTTATATCTTTTTGATACGATAATCACCATGACATCGAACCAAAATAAAAAAAAAAGTGCAAATGAAGAGTGCCATTGGGATTAAAAAAAAACCCACCTTCTCCAAGACTGTAGAAACAGGATAAGCTCAACTCTGTGAAAACAGGTAATCGACATAATAGTGGTAGATGTCATTATCATCTAACACAATATCAACGAAGTAGGCTATTTTTGTTTTGTCAAGGTTAGATTGCACAAAGACAAAAGGCAAACTCTTTTATGTACAGTATCAGGGAGTGTTAGAGAATATTCACACATAATCATGCTTACCTATCCACACACAAACACACCCCCCCCCACACACACACACATAACCTTCAAAACTTTTATACAATCACTCATTTAGACACAAAAACACACTCACTCATCTTTTAAAACTGTTATATAGTCCTTTAATTTGACATTACACACCTGCATACACTCACATCACAGCCAACATTAACACGAGTTTGTCCTCCAGTGACTTGTATCTATGACATTGATATCACATTGTTGTATATCTCTTGTGTGTCTGTGTATCTGTGTTATAGCTGTGTTCTATAAAGTACTAGTATGCATTCTTATGCATGTACCGATGTATTCTGTGTACGCCGGCACGTCAAACAAATTTCCTAAAAATGGACGATATGATCGAATTGAAATGAACTGAATATATAACACCACTCTAACAATGGTTCTGTCTTCACTGTAGAAAAATGTCCACGCCATCAGCAGGGGTTATACCATCATGAGATCACATGACAAATACCTGGCGCCATTTGCTGTGAGTCTCGGCCGCCACGTGACATTTACCACGCACCTCCTTGGCCTTGTCTTACATCAAATAGTCGACAGTTTGTCGTGTTTGTTTGATCTCAGCTCAAGGTTTATCTTATGTCCTCCTAATATGCTCATGATTTTTATCAATGCAATTGCAAAAACAATGGCTAGGATAGAGCATGGAACTACATACAACACAGTAGCTCTATGAATAGAAGTATGAGTGCGTTTTTCGGTAATATGTACAGTGTAGGTGCAACTTATCCTCTTTCTGAACCACGTATTCAAATGAATGAATGAGTATATTCTATATATGTACATGATATGTTTTACACACACACACACACACACACAATATATATATATATATATATATATATATATATATATATATATATATATATGAGAGAGAGAGAGAGGGAGAGAGAGAGAGATCAGTGTTGCGTGTATATTTGAGTATAGGCGTTTGTGGGTCTGTGTACACATATCCTGCATAATTATGTCATATATCTTGGTATACATCATCTTCTATCTGGATGTGCGATTTTATTGCGTGAAGAGGAGGGAAAAGTAGGGAGAGAGAGAAACATATAAAAAGGACATAGAGCCGCATTTTTGTATGTACATGTACATATACACAATGAGGATGAGTGTTGGCTGAAGAATCTGAATTACCTCTGGAGTTTGGACAGTGGATAGGGAATGGCAACATGATTCTTACCTTGACCAGTACGTGCCCCTTTAGTCTTGGACACAGGTACTCATGTAAACAGAAAACAACACTCAAATACTGGCAATGCCAATATAGGTTCACGACTGTGTCTCTTCCTTCAACTTTGTCTGTGTGTGTACGTCTGTCTGTCCCTCAAGTGCTTTGCTGATAGATGCCATCACTCCCATTAAATCTCTGAGACCTATTGACAATCGTACAGTACAAGATACCAATGGTATTGTGAATTGATGGTACTATGAGGGTTAATATCACGTGGTAACCATTGCTTGACACTGTTTATTTTTTTTCTCTCTCTCTCTCAATTCATCTCTCTCTCTGTCTCTTTATGTATATCGATATACACTGTATACATACATGTATATATTTCTCTCTCCCTTTTTCTTCAGATGCATCTACAGCTTTTAATCATCGTCATTGTGACTGATTGAGCCGTCTCCTGAAAATTCATGAAGTTTTATTGCATTTCCTCCTAGACTATCTTATTCCAACGCCTAAGAACGCGTGCGGGACTAATGTATTGGGAACTTTAAATTGCTTTCATTGTGTATAGTGTCATGTATTGTATAGTGTTCGTTTTCACACAACTCGATTATGTGTGTACAAATGTATTTGCCCTGGCTGGCTGGCTGGCTGGCGAGTCCATTGCCAGCCTTCATGACGGCACGCAGGCGGAACATTATTTCAGAAAACGGGCAACGTGCGATAAATCAAACAGCGACATATCAATTCGAGTTATTGCTTGCAATATCAAATGATACCCGCATTATTTAATTCATCTCCGTTTCTATTTAGCGAAGGTTGTTCCTTCTATTGACTCTACACCCGAGCGAAGGTACCTAGGAGTAATCGAAAACCAATCATATTTATGTTTCTTACCACTTGGCCTCGCGTTTTTCATTGTGTTTCCCGATGTGACAGATGAAATTAGGTTACCAACTCAAATATCACTTGTCAATCAAAAATGGGGAAAGAGGCGAAAAAAAGAGAAAAGTAAGATCATAGATGTGTAATCATCCTAGCTTTCGGCGAAAGCTTGTGGTGCTGTAATTGTCTCAACTCACACCGGTTGATTATATCAATTCACTTTCTAAATAAGATATTTGAGTCGCGCGAGTGTTTGGCTAAAACATCTGTGTCGCAGTAATCAATAGACGAGGGTCGACCGGGCTGCCTACCTCCGTGTCAGTGTAGTGTGCGCGTTCTTTACTCAAGTATTATAACAGCCATCGTCTGAAAGCTGCTTCTATACTGCACAGTTATCCCATCATTTGTTTGTTTTTGTTTGTTTTTTTATAGACAGCGGTACATAATGGGTTTGCATTATTTTCTTTTTAATGTCTAACAATCTTTGCAGATTAATGCTGTCCTCATTGAAATCAGCTAGTCATTGTTGGAAGAGGCAACACTTCAGAATGGATTGTCATCTCTGTAGATTTCATAGAAAGTCGTAACAGTCAAATATTCACATTTTGATCGGTTTAAAAATAACAACTTTTAAATTCCTCTTGATTTCAATACAAAATAATGTGACAGTTCTGATTTTGCTCGTTATACATTTAACTCCGATGATTATTATAGACGGGTACCCGGTGCTGAAAATTGTACTTTGTTTATCTGTCGCACTATGTCAGTAGATTATCATTTTGGATTGCAACAGTCATTAAATCTTAAAGGTAATGGTATGGTATAGTGTTGGTTGAGGTGAGGATTAAGCTTTTAACTTTTTGCGAGATACACTGTATGAAATGTTAAAAAGTATAAAATTCTGAGAGGAATTCAAAGTTTATTTGATGAAACTCGGTTTTGAAATGGCTGAGATATCCAAAAATAAATTAAAACAAAGCGATCCTAATAAAAGGTGGGTCCCACCTTTGTTTCTTATTAGGATCGCTTTGTTTTGGATATCTCAGCCATTTCAAAACCAATAATTTTCATCATATGAACATTGCATTCCTCTCGGAATTATAATGCTCCTTCATATTTCATAAGATGTTTTTCATTAGCTCAAAAAATAATCATCAAAAAACGTTGGAAACCTCAAGCCCCATCTCAACGAAAACTGTATCATCCCTTTAAATATTAAAACAGAAATGGGTCCGCGTATAGTGATCAAACATTTAGATACTTCATGTAGTCCCTGCTATATTTCTACACGGAATTCTACCAATATTTGACAAATCACAGTGCTGCTTCCTGTTCTAAATTTCACCCCAACCTTTGACCTACGTAACACTATCGGATATGGAGATTGCGGATATGCAGACTCTTGTGTCAAGAGGAGAGAAAAAAAAGAAGAAAAAAATCATAATTTTAACACACAATCCGTCTTGCTTCCTCTGTCATTTCCATTCGGCAGGAAGCGGTCATAACCTTTTTGTTTGTCTTTATTTGTGATCATAATAACATCCCCCTGGTACGACATTCAAATGGCAGCACTATCAATATAGCCTTATTTCCCTGGGTGCTGTTCGTTATTCCGAAGGTTCGATATTCCGAAGGTTCCTTATTCCGAAGGTTCGTTAATCCGAAACACGCACATTCCCTATACCTAGAGGGTTCATTAATCCGAAAATGAGAAAGGGTTCGTTAATCCGAACATTTGTGGCGTTATTCCGAAGGTTCGTTATTCCGAAGATTTGTTCATCCGAAAATGAAATTCGGAAAAACGAACCTTCGGAATAACGAATCTTCGGACTGAAGAGCCTTCGGAATAACGAACCTTCGGAATAACGAGCTGTAACCATTTCCCTGATGGTGACGAACCATTTGAATGTCCCTTATTGATTTGGTGCAGTGGAAAGGGCCAGGAACTCTTAAAATGGATGTCTTGAATTCGAGTCCTGCCTGGTCGTTACGTTCATCGTAGGACGAGATGTTATCATCCACGATTTCCCCCTCGATCGAGCTGTACAAAATGGATTCCTGGCGAGGCTGCTGGAGCAATGCTAAAGGCGTTATTTACCATTTGCAGATGTGCTTCAAAATAGTTCTAAAATGTGAGCTAGGGGTAGTAACAACCAATGTAAAAGTTTTAATCAGTATAATTAATGTTAAGTATTGTTGAATATACAAAATGTGAACAATAATTATGATAAAACTGTTTTTAGAATAAACCATCTAGAGTTATGGTTCATCGAGAAAAATAGTGATATCTCCTTACATTTTAGGCTTTATTGCAATTTTTTTTTATATGGCAGGACGTTTTGTGATACAAAATTACTGACCTACACAGTCATGTATGCATCAAATGTGATAACTCGAACATTCTTGAAGTCACTGCTCCCATTGGTAAACCATACCTTTAATGAGAAGCCGTGGTAACATTAAAGAGGCTCCCCGCAGTGTTAACAAAACTATATGTCATATAATATGTTGTGGCATCATGAAAATAACAACCTTTTAACCAGTGTAGTCCTATGTACCAATCTTTGAATAACTTACAAAGAATTCTTTCCCCGGAGTACATACTGGTTAAATTTCTTACAAGATTCGGACATGATGATCATAATTATAGATGTAGTGAAGTTTTTATGGATGTACAAATGCTGCAAGGAATAATTTCTAGGATCGTATTTAGTTTGCAGCTGTGGTACGGACTAACACAAGGAAGCAAATGAATAGAAGTTACGGAGAGAGATGGTTAGGTGTGAACGCGATCAGTCTCGCTAGTGCAAGCGCGTTGTCAGCGTTTTGCTAGGAGTTAAGATCGTGATTTCTTATAATAATTGCACTCGTGAATATTCCACTGCGCGTCAGCACATCTAGTCGGGTATTGGCACCCCACTACAGCAATCAATTCTAAGCTGGAGGAAATCATTTACCAGGGAGCTCGTAATGCCATTAATGACGATTGCATTCCCTCTCTCTTTCCTTTTCTCTCTTTCTTTTTTCTTTTCTCACCCACATCTTTTTCTTCTTCCGACCTACTCTAAGCAATCTGTGAGTACACCGATGATATGCCAACGAATGGGCATCGTTCGAATCGCGTTCCAAATTTACAAGTTTAAACAAATGAACGGAGTGCGCATCGGAAACAAACGGATTGCTGTTATATCGCCAGCTTTTTTTTTTCTTTTTCAATTTATTAACAGCACAATACTCATGTTCGGCTGGAGAGAGTCAAGTTTCTGGGCAACTACAACACGGCTGAGGCTTTCGGCGTGGCGTATTGATTTTAACTATTCAATTTGCTGGCGCAATCGGGGTATGGGGGTGGGGGTAGGTATGACGGGCCGGTCACTAATTCCTTTCATTTTTTGAAAGAGGGTTGAGACGGTGTGTTTGTGCAGAAAAGAAAATAGTTGTCCCCCTCTTATTTGATTGGTAATTCATCGCGCGTTGGAGTGCGAGTAAAGATGGGGATAGGGAGGGTAAATAGGGCGAAGGCTGCCGAGACGAACCTGTGTTTGGCCGACCGTTGAGGCTCCGCTTACAAACCAGATGTGTGAACATTCCCGGACTTTTTCCCCCCAAGAAGATTTTTCTTTCTCCATCATACCTTTTGATTTCCATCGGTAATCATGATTCGCATCGCGATGTGTTTATGCAGCGACACGACTGAGCCAAAATATTGAAATTAGAGGCATGCGCACTATAAGATGGAACGGAAATTGTGTGATTAAACGAGCAAATTACATTACCAAAAAACCCAAGGTAAATCCCCACTCCTTTTTTTCCTCAGTACAAGCTAAGGCATCAGGGCGTTGTACGGCGCTCGGAACCTAATGGTAACACGTGTTACAACTGCGAACCAATTACGTTCAGTGCGTAATTATTCGCATTTTTTGGCACGGCACCACAACGCACACATAAACCATGTTAAAACAGAAACAATGTTTTGTGTCTTTGAAATTGTTGTTCACTCTTTCTGAGCTTTGTCTTTTATGCATTAAGAATGTTTTATTTTAGCTTTAGCTGTTCTTGAATCTATCAAGTGCAGGCAATTATCTGTCTTCATTTTATGGCAGTCTTGATCCCCTCTCATGGTATGAAGCGAGCGGTAGATATTCGCCATCTTCTCAAGCAAATATGTCAAACCTCGACGGAGCGAAAAGGAGCAGAGAAGAGGGAGAAGACAGAAGAGAAGGGAAAGAGAGATATAGAAAATATGAATGAAAAGAAAGAAAGATGGCTTAAAGGAGAGCTGAATAGGTAGATAAATAGATACGTGTATAATACTATAGAGAGGATATACAGGAAATGTAGGTATACTGAGGCTCTGTAACACAAAACGATCGACCTGGTCAAGTTTACGCGTCTGATTAGGTCGCAGTTAATTGATCAAGCGATGTTGGAATGACTGCCAGCTCCTATCAATGTCAAATGACTAAGTATGGAATGAGGAAAAACGTAGACTTGGGGTACTACACGACTTAGTGATTCGTCTGACTCTGACAAAGCTCCCTCACTAATCCAAAAACGAAAGCCAGTGTCGTGTGGCAACCTTCGAGTGATCTACGTTTTACAAGCTCCGCTTCCAGTAACTCACGATTTTGTATCGATATATTTACTTTTTATTACCATTGCAAAGTATGCATTGTTTCTATCAATCCGTTCATACAATGTATATTGTGTGAAAACGTTATGATTTGCATTAACAATATATTATTTATTGATAGTGACTTTGTATTTGTGTTATCTTTCTGACGGATGGAAATAAGGCACAATTATTGAATGGAATTGAAGCTTCGAAATGTCAATTACAGACAACTGAGATGTATGTGCCTGTGCTTTGTCTTTATGGATGGAAGTTCTCAAAAAAAAAAAAAGGAGAGAGAGAGGAGAGAAAGCTATATATATAGAGAGAGACAGGGAGAATATATAGGACGGGGAGTATGTTGTTGAGTTTGAAGGTAAAAAGTTCTCTCTGTAAGGGTGAAGAATGAGGGAATCGTCATTAGTTATTTATGATCTACTAGAACGAGTTACTGATTATCTTTTAGAACGACATGAACACGAAAAGGTGACACATGATAACTTAAACACAAACAGAATTTTTCACCTGCAGAAATAAACACTGGTGAGTTTTGAAAGGAGTACACATTTGAAGACTGCAAAGACGACACAAGTACACAAAAACAAAACGTACGAGATGTAGACAATCTTTCAAAAAAATATATAGGCTTACGTGTTTGAACAACTGGATTCAACGCAAAATCTTTGGACGATTCCTCGCGCCAGTATGCGTTTCTTCAAACATACAGTGTATTTTTTACACCGTTTCCACATTGTGTCTTTTCGGTGGTAAATTGGGGGGCGTTTTGGTGTATATGAAATGAGTGTGTTCATATGTTTGCATATACACGTAGATGCATTTCCCATTTCTGTTGTTTTTGTCCTGTGTTAAGTATGTATTGTTATCTAATGTCAATAACAAGAGGAACAATCCTTATCGAAAGGTCAGATCTGTCGAGTGAGGTCGTGGTCTCGTGGTTTGGTCTTTGTATAGAGTCCTATTGACAATAGAATATGACGATTTTTTCTTTCTTTTCCTGTTCTATGTTACTTCGTTTTGGGGATTACTCTACATGATTTAAGTGGAACTTCTGTCTTTTACGTCATGTTTATTTTCGCTTTTCTTTAGAAGCAGCAACAAATTAAGTACAAAGTAAGCAAACAGAACACGAGGTACAAAATAGTGCCATTGTTCTGCGCACTTGCACACTCCTGCAAACAAACAAATGTACAAATGTACTCCTGCACAAAACAAGGTACAAAATGAAACTGTACATATTTTGAAAGATACAATTATACAAAATTATGTTCATTTACCACAGTGCCGTTGTCCCAGCGCACTGTGACATTCCTGCACACAAGCAAATATAAAAACATAGAGTAATGACACGAGTTGTCCACCATGTCATGGCGGGGAAAGAGGATATATAGAAGAACCGACATCGACCAATGGACACTCAGTCTCACGAACTGGCCCACGGGACGTCGTGTGGTTCCGAAACGGTGGATGATCTGCACGTGGACGTACTTTGAGCAGGATTGACATTAAGAAGAATACATCACGCGCCTGCAAGGGTAGTTCATGACCTGCGCCCAAGCATGGTCCGTATTAGTTATTTAGGTGATCCGAGTATCCTCTCGGATCACCTTCTGTTTCTGTACGGAATCTTTTTTTTTTCTTTATTTCTCCCCAAAAGTTGTGCAGAGGTTAGCTCAGAAAGTGCTATGCCTATCAAGTTCAAACTTATACCATGTATGTATCGTGTCCCAAAGACGACAGATCTAGTAAAATCATAGTGATCAGTCGACCGTGACGTCACTACATGAAAACACATTCTCAATCATATCTCATTGTTTATTTTTGTTGTGAATACCAGTTTTGTTTTGTTTTTGAAAGGCTGAGGTTGACGCTGAAATATTTGGGACAAGTCTATTAACATTAAGGTGGCCTCACACTATGCGGTTTTTTCTTGCGACTGCTTGCGGTTTCGAGAAGTCGCACGCGGTTCTCGACCGCATGCGACTTCTCGCGACTTGGAGGCGTCCGCAAGCCTTGCGACCTCCTTGCGGCTGCCGTCAAATTTTGAACATGTTCAAAACCTTGCGATCGTCTGCGGTTGCCTCTACGAACCCTTGCGACCGGCTGAAATTTCGCAAGCCTTGCGGTCGTTGCGCTCACACTATGCGACTCGATGATTGCGATCTGGCAACCGCAACAGATCGCAAGCACTGCGATCGAAAAAACCGCATAGTGTGAGGCCACCTTTAGACATGGGTGCTGCTAGTTTATATATTTAGTTGTTTTTTTTTGTGTGTGTGTGTGTTGTTGTTGTTGTTGTTTTTTTTTTTTGGGGGGGGGGGTTGTGTTTTGTTTCATTTTGCTTTGAATTGAATTGTGCCGTGTGGTGAGGGATACACAAACAAAGCACTATGCAGTATCGATGTCCTTCAAATTGTGAAAGAAATGAAAAATTGCTAGAATGGCGGATATGAACACTTCATCTTCGAATTCCCTCACAGTTTTCTCAACGCTTATTTTTTAGTGGACGAGGGTCGGAGAGAAAATGTGGTCTGACAGAGAACTTGACGACATGTCCAAACGATAATATTTATAGTACCGGTCAGAATATTCGATAATTTGTCTCCTGTTCCTGCAGGGTGTTTAAATGGACATCTCTTTTTACGTTTTTCCTTTTGTTAATTACATTTCGCATTGGTTTGCGGCCAGAGACGAAATATCGGAAAACGCCGAGTGCAGCTTGTCACGGAGAGGTCATTTGAGGTGAAGCTTGTGTTTCTCCCTGCGAGGTGTATCGAGTGTCCATTCCCCACGAGAACTTGACCACTCGTCTGAAGAATGTCCCGGGTGACATGGGGATGAGCGTTAAAGAAGGGTGGTGGGGGAGGGGTGTAAAAGGGGTTGAGAAGGGGTGAAATGGAAGAAGAGGGATGCCACTCCAAGGTGGACGATTATTTGTTCTCATCTCATCTCGGCAAAGGAAGAATATGCTTGCGGTTCACTGAAGGGCGCGTTCAATTTCACGAGCAGTGGCCTTTTTTTTCTTTTATCAAATCGAAAGCGATGCGTGAAATGGAAACACTCGATAGAGATGAAAACATCTATGAAATTTCTCGGCACTACGATTTGCAATATCCGTGTCGGAAGATGTCACGGTGTCATCGTGTAGCCTTGTCCTTTCCCTCCGCGTCCGATAGCTGAGGGCATTTGTTTGTGAAAATCAACTCCGATCTACAAGTCAAGACGACCGACAGGTAGACGAGGGAAGATTGAATTGCTGATTTGTGACCTTTTTACAAGTTCTTCACACCTCAATAAAAAAAAAACTCAAAAGACATGATCAGCTTAATGAGTGCTTATATATGCTGCCTGCTGAGATGTGATAGGTGACGACGATGATGATGATGATGATGGTGGTGGTAGGATGGTGGTAGAAAGCGTGATGATGCTCATTTATTGTCTTGATAACAGTGAAGGTAATGATGATGATGACGATGATAATGATGATGATGATACTGCTGCTGATGATGGTGGTGATGATGGAGATCGTGATAATGATGATAATGATGATGCTATTGAATAAGGATGGTGTTGTTGGATGATGATGATGATGATGATGATGATAGCGATAATGATTGCGATTGTGGTGGTGATATCGACGATGCTGACGACTATCGACGAGCCACCGAGTCCCTTTTTTCATACGACATGATGTTCTTAAGATTTCCTGTTTAAAGTTTACATGAGTGGAGTTGATTAAGTCGAATTTATCTCTAATTATGTTTTAGTCACAAAAAGGATACAGCGAATAACACATTCCATATCTTTATGTGATGAATGATTAATAAGGAATTGCAATGGAACTAAAAAAAAACATCACGTCAAAAATGCTTTGTTGGTCTTTTTCACACACAAAAGGAAAAAAATGATGACGTTGGTTTTTGCCGGATGAGACAATGTAAAAATAAAATGGAATTGAAGATGTTTACGTGAGAATATTTGGAATCCTTCCGGATAAGGACAGTAATGGTGACGACAAAGACAGACAGGCAAAACAAAACAAAAAAGAAAGCAATGAAACCAACGGAAATTATGGAAGTTGTTATTGAAGGAGGCAAATTTGGCGCAAACCTTTCTCAACAAAGAATTTCGTTGCAGTCAGTACAAGCAATAATTGAGAGGGGGAGGAAAGAATAGGAATATATATATATATATATATATATGTGTGTGTGTGTGTGTGTGTGTGTGTGTGTGTGTGTGTGTGTGTGTATATATATATATATATATATATATATATATATATATATATATATATATATATATATATATATATACTCAGCATAAGGGGAGAGAGATCAACCTGTCTGTGACAAGGCTCCAAGCGATCCTGTCAAGATGATATCGATGCTATCGATAACACCATAACAGTGGCTGAACTCGATTTTTTTTTTCATAAAACTGAAATGGCAGAAAGAAAGAGAAATTCAATTAACACTCCGTGACCATAGAAACCCACATCAAATCCCCCAATAAAAAAAAAAAAAATAAGTGAATATGAAATCAAACTCCAGGTATTATTCCTTTTCTCTACAGAGTCAGAGCCGAGAGTTTATTGACCTATTGGGGCGGCCTAGCAACGATCGGGCGGAAACCTAAAACGATACTGACGTTGGTTTCCTCCTGTTTTCGCGAACCAGCAATATTCATTCGCTTTTCCCGCTTCTGCGGGTTGACCCAATGCACCCAAAAACATCAAGTATACATCCGTTTAATTTGGTTGGATGAACTATAGCTTCCATCCCCGAATATTTCCATCAAAAAAAGTGAGAAAAAACAAACAACAGCTCCATTAGTTCCATGATGTCGTTGCACCATCTTTGAGGAAAGTTTTTATGACACATTTATGAGATGGTAAGTATGCATAACGTTCATAATTTCTTAGATCAAATGCATTTCTTTCTACAATGCACCATCATCTTGATAAATTGAGACGATTTATTGCAGTTCTAAGGTAACACAAATATGACTCTCATCAGTGTACCTGATTTTCCAGGTACAACTATAATGCAATTAGTCTGCTAGTAATAACATTTAAGAAGTGGAAACCGAAAGAAAGAGGTGATCCGATTACGTGTGAAAAGCCAAATCGGGCTGCAAAATAGAAACAAATGATTTGAAAATCAGTTAGGGTTTCTAGCTTGAGTGAGTTTGGTTGACAATTTAGTAGAAAGAATAACTTCGGATGGTTTGAAAAGTGATTCTGCGGTCTTAGAATAATGGGAGGGGGGGGGGGGGAAGAGAAAATGTCTAGATCCACTTCCTCGTCTCGGAGTTCATTGCCGGGTTGGTTTTTGTTGTATTATTATATTAATGGGGATAGGATGGAATTTTTACCTCTAGATGGAAATTATGATTTTGCATGGCAATATATTTCTATGCTTTTTGTGGAAGCATTTTGAATAAGATAAACTTTGATTCTCAACAGCATTGATAATCGTCAGTAAGAAGTAAAAAAGAAAGAAAGAAAGAAAGAAAAGACTGCCGCACATAAAGACAAGGATTCGCAGGATACCTACAAAAAAAGCTTGCGGAATAAATCACATTACGCATAAATTTGACCACGCCTTGCATGTTGTTAGACCGGTGTAGAATATCCATTTCTTTTACCATTCACCGTTGTCGTCACCGAAAAAAAGGAAAAGGAATAGACTTTCAAATGCTTGGCAATGTTGGTCAGGTGGCCAGCAGTGAGCATGAATGAGTGATTTCGTGGGATCGAGTGATCGAACTGCATCTCGGTCATAAATACCTAGCCTAGCTAGTGTCAAGTGATATCAACGCTTACTTTTGCTAATTGTCCATTTCATTTCATAAGTCTGGCGAAAATGGGCAAATGGACTTACGCTATCGGAGAAGTCGTGCCAAGAATGACAGTGTGGTGTCATTCACTCTGCCACTCAATGTTAAGGAGTGGCCGAGACATAATTCGGCTGAAGATTCAGTAGATGGTAAACGCGTATCATGACCTCTCCGATGTGTGTGTGTTGGGGGGGGGGGGGGGCTGACAATGTACTAGAACGTCAAGTCAATCAGGAATCTAACTTTATATCACTTCTTCCATAATTGGCAACCAACATAATTTGCTTTCAAATCGTCAACAATCATCTGGAAAATCAAGAAGAAGAAGACAAAAGGAAGAAAGAAAGAACTGGAAAGAGTCCACGAGTAGGTTACAAATAGAGTAGTAGTGGAGTACAAAATACATACAGTCCCAAAAGAGTATGAATTGAGCGCGATGTGGCGGGTATCTGTTCTGTACATGGGACCAATTAAGAGCTATAAAATCCTAAAACTCGATTCTATAGTTTGAATCCAGTACAGAGTGCCCTGTTCGTGATACTGGACTTTATTCAGAAATGACTCCATTTATGAATATCCACTTCACAGAAGGAAGGCAGCTCGCCAATTCTTTGGAGTGTGTAACGACATGTTTATAGCTGTTAACAGCCCGAGATCTGGATGGTCGAAATCTTCAGCCATGACGCGTCTATATTAATTCGAGAAATGAATCGCTGAGCCTAGATGATGGACGTGCATCGTAAACTCTTCCCTCCTCAGCAAATGCACTTGTCGAGAGGACACAAAACGAAAACAGCACAAAAAAGTAAGGAGAGTCGACTCAATCATTAACAATAAAACCTAAATAAAGAGTCCACAAGAGGCAGTAGAATTGGAGAGTATCTCGTCTTTATACCGAGTCGTGTTTGTCATTTCGTTCGAGAGCCACGGGGTATGTTGTACAGACGTGAGAGGGATAAATTGTTCAAAAAGGATAGGAAATTGAAAATTAAGCTTCCTCCAAAGGGAAGCGGAAATATTGAAGACAGGAAGTCACACAAGCGGACGGAATGGTAATAAAATACGAGAAAATAGCTGCCTGGGTCACGACTCGCTTGTTTTGTATTGGTCGCTCCTTTACGAGAGATGGATGGCGGACTTGAATTGCGTCACTATACGTCCGTTCATTTGCAACCAACATTGTTGACTTTGAATTGTCTCGCTTAATATACCCATATCATAACAGACTTAAAAAATAAGTTTGATGGATCTACCAGATGAATGTACTGGTAAACGGCCGAAAATGGTAATGCTCCATCTTATTTCTCTCTCCCTCTCCCTCTCTCTCTCTCTCTCTCTCTCTCTCTCTCTTAGATCTTGTATTATAATATATTATAATGTATTGTATTACCTTGTATTGTATGGTATTGTATTATTAATTTTTTTTTTGTGTCGTACTGTATTGCATTATACTGTGTTGTATTGTGATATGACACACACACATGAATGGGACATACCAGTGATTTGAAACGAAGTAATGAAATCATACAGAAATTACAAATGTCTTTTTTTTTCTATCCCAATGAAAAGTTTAAATCTCCATCCAAGCTACATATTAAAGAGCTCTAGTGTCAATATACTGAATTAAAGCAGTCACAGTGATTACAGCATGTAGGAGAGGGAGCTTAAGAATGATAAGGGAAGATGGGAGAAAAAAATAGATAGATAGATAGATAGATAGATAGATAGATACCGATAGATATGAATAGATAGATAGATACATAAATAGATAGATAGATAAATAGATAGATAGATACATAGATATGAATAGATAGATAGATACATAGATAGATAGATAGATACATAGATAGATAGATAAATAGATAGATAGACAGATAAATAGATAGATAGATAGATATGAATAGATAGATAGGTAGATAGATAGATAGATAGAAAGATATGAATAGATAGATAGATAGATAGATAGATGGATAGATAGATAGGTAGATAGATAGATACTGTCGATGTATACAGATAAATAGCTATAGGTAGATAGATAAATAAAGAGAAATACATATGAGAGAAAGTGAGAGAGAAAAAAAAGAGAGAACAAAGAAAATTTCCATTGAAATATTCAAGAAGAATCAAACCTTTATCATGTCTATCATATCAAGCTGGAATTGATTGGTGACGAAAAAAAAAAAACACGAATGCCATCAAATCGAATACTGGTACACGAATGATGATGAATTATAAGAGTGTATACTTTCTTCTCTGCAATCTGGATCGTTCAACAAACTGAAATTGATCTTGTGCCACTTGTTAAAGCTTGGTACCATCAAAACTTCATAAACAGGTGTGATAAAGTAAATGTTACGTCACTACTGTTTTCGTAGATTTCCGTGTAAGCTGATCGCTGGGAAATTTAATCTAACTGGTGACATTTACAGATAATTACTCATCATTACCAGTCTCCCAGAAAACAACAAAACAAAAACAAAACAAAAACAAAACAAAGCAAATTATGA
Source organism: Diadema setosum (assembly GCF_964275005.1). NCBI lineage: Eukaryota > Metazoa > Echinodermata > Echinoidea > Diadematoida > Diadematidae > Diadema > Diadema setosum. The sequence goes on from NC_092695.1 coordinate 16,779,664, forward strand.
CCAATGAAAACAAAAAGTAATTACCTCGACTGTAGCGGAAACACGTTACTTCGTGGTAAGCACAGTATTTGCAATTAGTATGTGCGCCTCTGCTCTGTGGACGTGCTTATATCGATAACGGTCTCCTCCACCTGTATACTTTGAAGATATAACATGAAATACATTATGTACGTATACTATTTGCATAGTTATATATTTCTTATGATTAATCTTGTTTATAATAAATTTCATGTGAACATTTTTGATGTTGTCATACTGAAATCTTTCATACATGTGGAGAAATAAAACAAACTTAAACAGAAACTGAAATTGAAGTTATTTACTCGAAAGCATGCAAAGCAGGAGAATGTTATTTCCAATGAGAAACATGTTATCTGCTATATACCTTGTAATCTAAGGAAAATTGATGTCGAAATCTCACGCTATACCCGACTCCGCGGAAAGTCTCCCCCGACAAATCCAATTGTCTGCACTTGTGGAGCACAAAGTGTACTCTGTACTTCAATCTTACTTTGTTCTCTCGGAAATCGAGCTAATACACGAATTACGCTCCCGCTGTTTAACACCGAGAATGCCGCATATTAGAAATCTCGTATAGACACCAGGAAATTGTGATATCCTTCGGCCAGGATGACCGTTAAAAAGAGGGGTAAGGGTAAAAAGGAGAGAGAGAGAGAGTAGATCAAAGTAAATGCTTACAGCGGCGCGACAGGTAAACAGATAAGACATAAGACTCATTGTAACAAGCTGGACCACAAGTATTAGTAGAAGGGGCAAACGAGAAACTCTTCGTCATCGTTAGTAATAGTAGTAGTAGTAGTAGGGGCAAACGAGAAACTCTTCGTCATCGTTAGTAGTAGTAGTAGTAGTAGTAGTAGTAGTAGTAGTAGTAGTAGTAGTGGCAGTAGCAGTAGGAGTAGTTCTAGTAGAAGTAAGTAGTGGTAGTTGTTGTTGCTGTAGCAGTACAAGGCAACCTAGGGAAGCGCACCAGGGAAAGCCTGACATCTTGTATCCTTGTATTTTGCTTGTTTTGTTTGTTTATCTGCTATCACTTGTATTGTCTTGCAAATACCAAATAAGTAAGTAAATAAATAAATAAATAGATAAATAAATAAATAAATAATTAATTAGATATATAAATAAATAAATAAATAAATTGATGATGACGATGATAATAATAATAATAATAATAATAATAATAACAATAATAATAATAATAATAATAATAATAATAATAATACAGTAGTAATTGTCGGAATGGAAGTAGTTTTGTATCAGGATTTGATGTTGTGGGAATGATTATTGATCCACATAACAGTCATGAAAAAAGTGGAAGTAGGCCTACAGTGGTATCATTTATTAATGATTAATAGTGCTATAGCAGTTGTTCAAGTTAAGTTGTAAAGTAATAGCAGCAGTAATAGAAGTAGTAATAGTAGTAGTATCGTAGTCGTAGTCGTAGTAGTTTGTAGGAGTAGGAATAGGTAGTAGTAGTTGTCGATAACTGTTACAGCATACAGAACTAGCTAGGGTAGTAATAACGCTGTTGATGTCATCAATTATAGCAATTTGATGAAGATATATTCATTGATTAATAGTGCTATAGCAGTTGTTCAAGTTGATTAAATCGATTTTCTTTGCACACTTTGTCGTAAGCATGTAATTCACACAGAGCGCAACTGAAAAACAAAACAAAACAAAGGGAATCTTAAAGTTGGTGAACTCATAATATCGGGATTGGGTCTATGCATCATATAGAATAGGGTCAGATTGTAACAACAACAGCAACAACAACAACAAATGACACACAACCATATCCAGTGATTACTGCTTATAATTCATCTTGGGAGAGAGAGAGAAAAAAAAAAGAAAGGGGCCGAAATATCATGACGTCAGCAGTCTGAAATCGAACGAGCAAATTACAAGGCAAATCAGTTCATTTCCACCAATCACAGACCTCCTCCCTTCCCCGCGGCGACACCGTGACAGGGCTCACGCGAAGAGATCCTAATTATGATTTGGTCCGTCTGTGTCACAAACGCAAAGTGACAGTGGTGCTGGCGGTGGCAATTTTCGCGCGCTAAGGAACTGTGTCCGATCTCTCGTAACGAGAACACGATATGAGTGATGTCGACTGCCACGAGTAATCAAAGTCTCATTTTGCCGCTAAGGGTCATTGGGTCTTCTCCCGTGGTTTAAGTGGCCTATTGATAGAGGTGAAACCTTTTAAGCTGCGAATTTAAGACAGGCATAAGAACGAGTAGATCTCAATTTATATACTCCGCAAATATATATATGTATATATATATATATATATATATATATATATATATATATATATATATATATATGTGTGTGTGTGTGTGTGTGTGTGTGTGTGTGTGCTTCAACTTTTTGTCCTTAATTATTAGTTTGATTAGTTTTGATTTTCAATAGGGGTCATGAACTTTTATTGCCTTCAGCAACATGTATACCTTACATCATTGAACACACAATCACACACATTCGTTGAAATATATGTAAATGCACATATAATTATATTCTATATGTATGTATGTATGTATTATGTACAATAGCTGTATATATATTTATGGATAATATTTATACATTTATTATTTTCACCATGAGTGAAAAATGAAGTTGACCTGAAGAAAGACAAATTTATAAACGAGACGAAATAAAAGATGACAAATTCTAAACATGAAAGTACGGTTACAGGAGCTAGTTAGGGAAAATAACACAAATTTTACTCGCACAAAATAGAAAGGAAGAAGAAAGAAATCTGTCATGACTGGATGTGTGAATGCGCGAGGGGGTAATATTGTTTGATTTCATCAATATAGAAGGCTAAGCTGTAATAAATCTAAGATTATGTTTCACTAACGTCATCGAAAGTAGAAAAGCTAGAGGAATACACCGGTTTGTGTCATGGTAGTTCACCTTTATGCATGCTTACACTATTATTCGGAAGTAACGAGAGATTTTGATTGACAAATTTATGGAAAATGTGTTTCGAGAGAACTTCCACTTTTGTTTCGTAGTATTGGCATGTGCAGAGGATAATGCATTCACAAATAGAAATGAAAAAAACAACAACAACGCAGAAATGGTTCCTAAAAGTACGTTACTACATGCAGCGAACAAGCGAACAAGCAAGCAAGCAAACCAACAAAAAAAAATATAAACAAAGAAATTTGGATACAAACATATGAGGTTGAAAGACACGAACAGTACCATTTTCCATTTTCACAGTTTGAATCTCTTAAGAATTGCCATATGCTTGCAAAAACTGAATCAAAGATGTTCTGGCGTATGAAGGTTTACCTTCATTATAACAGTGGAATGACAGAAAATTATTTCAAGCAATTTTGTTGTTTCAAGACTCTGAATGAAGGGTTAAAATAAGTGCAGAGGACAGATTTAAGTTTCCACTAAGAAGTTGATGACACTAGAATATGAACCGAAGATTCTCTTCTTCTTCTTTTTTTCCGTGTAAAGAAAAGGCCAGATGAAAATTAGTCGTCGATGGTCCATACATGTCGTTCCGCTTTGTTGCCTACCCGCATTTATTGCTATCATTCCCTGAACCGTGAAATTACAGACTACATTTTAGCGCCAGATGAAAATCACGAGCGTTACGGCAGATTGTCTGTGCTGAATGCCACATTTCGCAAGCCCCATTCTTGTTTACGCACCCGTGATGATTAAACTCATCATTTCCCTCTCTCCCCTGCTCTCTTTATCTCTCTATCTCTCTCTCTTTCTCTGTTGGAGAAAAAAAAAGAGAATGATAAAGATTCACCTGATGTCTCGTGTCCACGCTCCATGAGTTGCGTTTCATAATCAAAAATCGCAAGTCGCCTTTTTAGAATCGTTTAATGACATCGCAGCGCTTTGATATTCGTTCGAAGTCTGATTCTCCCCCAAAAATCATCCGACGTGAAAGGAATGCGCCAGCCATTTTTTTCTTTCTGTTTTCCTTTGTTTTGTTTTGTATTGATAATAGAGAACTCACAGATTGCCTATGCCATGCGCCGTAGATTAAATGTATTTTTACATAAACATTTGATGACTACTTATTACACCACTGAAAAAAAATAGAGAAAGAAAAAGCAGTGATCTTTTTCTGATGTGAAACGGTTGCCAGCGACACTCATGAATAGTTCAGCGACCTTTCATTCAACCTGTGCGTGTGTTTGCGTGAATTACTGTGGCTGTGTGTTCACGTATACCGTGTATGTATGTAAATGTGTGCAGCATGAATATGGCTGGTGGAGTGGCAATGGGAGGGGGGGGGGGGTGCGATCGCAGCATCGAGTCAAATTGAAACGAATTATTTCCATCGATTAGTCCGGTTCTGAACAATGCGTATAATAACATGACTGTTTAGGCGCCATTACCCATCGAATTTTGCGAAGACAAAAGCGCATGATTTTTTTTTTTCAAAGTATTTGTAATAAACTGCTCATTAGTGCCAGTTCTATTGGCAGAAATTAGCGTGTCATCTCATTGTCCGACCCTTGTCAATCTTCATGTCATCAATGCTAGGGTTAGATCTCTCGTTTTTGTTTTTGTTTTCTTTATAAATCAAAGTCTTGTCACTCGGGAGTCATTTGTCATCAGCGAGATTCAACGGTTGCCTGCAGATAGATTTCGTAGTACTTTAAATGGACGGTAGTTTTATAAGGTTTCTAATTGGTACATTGTCCACGATTAACAAACGGGTGGGTCATCCCACTTTCTGACAAATTGGTGACGAAAGCCCAAGCAGCAACGGCGTAATGATTCTTCTTCTTCTTTTCTTCAGAGGACAAAGGCTGACAGTAGCAAATTGACAGGAATAAAATAATGGTTTTAACTCACTCAGAGCCACAACATCACATACCATTGGTATCTCGTGGAGTGACGATTTTACGTGTAACTTTCAGTGATTGCCATAGGGCTTGAGAACGTGATATATACGCGACATCAACAGAAAATGCATGTGTCATAGCTTGAATGTTGACATCTCTCGGAGAACAGTTCAAGAGCAGTATAAGGAGATATCACTATTTTTCTCACTAAACCATAACTGAAGACGGTTTAGCCTAGAAACAATTTTATTATAACTTTTTGTGTATTCAACAATATTTAACATTGATTATACAGATTAACTTTTTTACACTGGTTGTTTCTATCCCTAACTGCCTAACTAACATTTTAGAACTATTTTGAAGCACTAAAGCTGGGTTTTTGTTTCATCTGCAAATGGTAAACAATGCCTTTCAGATTCAACCCTTGTGCGATCAGCGTTGCCAATCTGAACCGAGAATTCGTTAAGGTCTTACACCTGTAAATATAATGGACCATCTCTAGAACCATCGCTTTGTCGTACCAAAATACTAAATTTAATCATACAATTTTGTTATGGTATTACCATATATATATATATATATATATATATATATATATATATATATATATGTATATATATAGGTATGTATGTATATGTATATGTATATATATATTATATATACAGTTTAAGTTGTTTAATCATGACTTTATTCAAGTTCAAGGCAGTGTTAGAATGACATGTATAAAAAAAAAAAACAGGTTCACCGTTTCATTCAAAACGAATGGCAGGTTAAGACATGTACATTGGGTAGAAAAACTATTAAAGTTTACATTACCGCAACACAAAATACATATATACCATATTACAGAAAAACTGTCAAATCTTAAGCAATCAATCAAATATCAGTAATATTACTGCGTTACAATAACAACAGTGATATAATTATCTTCCACAGTATTGATACAATAATCATCATTTCAAAAAAGATGATGAAATATATATATATATATATATATATATATATATATATATATATATATATATATATATATCAAGAGTAAAAATCAGTCGTATAAACACCGCAGGAGCCAACAAATTTTTAGTCCAATTTTTTGGCTCCTACGGTGTTTATACGACTGATTTTACTCTTGATATCTATTTACTACACACCGACGCAGAACTTTCATATTTTGATATATATACATACATATATATATATATATATATATATATATATATATATATATATATATATATATACATTTATATTAGCCATAGAAGCTACCTACAAACTGATTAGTTGTTCTGTTGAGGAACTCCCCCTCATCAACAGAAGGCAACTTGTTTGAAAGAGCTTTTCATTGAATATATAGAAAAATATATTTGTTTCGGCATTATTCATATACGCTTGCAAATTTTGAGTAATGAAACCGTTGTCTTTTTTTTTAAAGACTTTTGAGTAAAGTTTGAGCAAAAAAAGAGTAACCAATGCAAATGTGCCTGGACATGCCGGATATAAATCAAGAAATAGATTGGATCTTTTTGTAATATAAAGTTTTTTTATTTTGTTTTGTTTTGTTCAGGGAGTGGGCACACTATTTTTAACACGTGATCATTTTGGACCTATTTTATCTTAACTAATGCGAGACCTTCAAGACACACAATTGGTGACAATAATTGGTGTGTGGTTATGGCTTCATGTGATTGATGCAAATACAATCGATCTTACAATCGAATTCACGGTGACCGGGGGCTATTACGCCGGTCCTGCTAATATTGATTGGCTATTAGTATCATTTACACACAACTACACACGTTCTCGATCCATACGCACTGCAAATGGTCGATATAGTTGGAGGCTTGAACGTAATAGACCAAGGACCAATCCAAATTTCGCAGTCAGTGAAAATTGACTCTTAGATTTGTTTTAGTCAGGAGCTGGATATTTCTGAAATTGCAGAAATTTTATGTATTCTGGTGAAATCTATTTTCTTCAAAAAGTTTCTGTCTTTCATTCTTTTTTAATTGAAATAAGATATATCGGACGAACATTACCGTAGAAGATCATCCAAATCTGAAATGATATTACAATGATTGGCAGTTCTAAAGTTTGATTTTTCACCAAGCACTAATAGAACCAACACATGCAAAATAAGGTCTTCTTTTCACCAGCGTACAAATCTTCACTAAATTTCATTTTTTGACATGAATTCAACAAATGAAAAAAAAAAAAAAACATTATTGTATCAATCGAATCAATTGTTGTAGTGTTGCTTGAACTAGGCGGCAGTAATTTTTAGGAGGGAAAGGGTTTTAGTGGTTGAATTTATAACAAAAGCAGGATTTTACTTTTTTAGGTACATACAAGTTTTGAGTTGATAACATCATCATCTCAGATGATTCACACAGGTGGTTAGGATAAAAATATACCTAATCGGTGAAAAAAAAAAAGAGAGTAAAACTTATCAATTATTCAGTCTTAGGACTGTTTTCTTTTCATGAAAATTATACTTTTCTGTTCATCGGAGCTTAATCCATCTGTCAATACCAACTTGAACCCTTGTGTGTGTGTGTGGAACTGCACTAAGTTTGTTGTATACCTCTTAACAAAATCCAGCTTGTGATTTTTGACCTATGACATAATAAACACAATGTCTCGAACGAAAAAAAAAAGAGAAGATAATCGCGCCTCACTGAAACTCGCAATTAGCAACCCTACCCAGAAAACAAGAATGACAAAATTAAAGTAGAAAATCAGAAGAGTAAATTGCTTCATTTTCAACCAATCGAAAATATCAAGTATTCACCCAAATGTACTACATTGTCGACGCTGCATCATGCTGCTAACCAACGCGATGATATGTGCAACCTTCTTGCACATCCCTTTGATATGCTTGATTATTATTTGATTGGAAAAATCTTTTTAAGTTGTGTGTCATCTCAAATCCCCTCTTAAAAGAACTCTCAAGTATTAGTGCCACGCAGTATATACTATTAGAAGCTTGAGGCTATATGAGCAGAGGAGCCTGAAAGAGAGAGAAAGAGATTGATAGAGATAGATGGGTAGATAGAGAAATATATAGCTTGAGAGAGAGAGAGAGGGGGAGGGGGAAGAGAGTTAAAAAGTGAGAGTGGGAGTGAGTAATAGTGGGAGAGAATGAGGAAGCAAGTAATATAAAGACATAAATAAAGAAGGAAGAGATGATGTCTGCATCGTTAAGTAAAATCCAGTCTCCAAAAACAAATCAATTATGGACAACGATGAAAGAAGAAACTTTCAGGCTTTAAGATGGTTATTTCTTATATATATGTATGTCCTTATATATCATCTTAGAGTTTTGCCGCGTTATGACGCCCGACGCCAATGTGCCTCGTTAGAAGACCCGCAGCTCTCACAATTCATCACCGCTGTATATCGGATGCATTATTTACACGGCGGAAAGAAACATGTGACATACTCAAGAATAGGATACAAACATATGTATTATCAAACAGAATATGTCTGAATATGTCGCGCTTGCATCTAAACAAAGGGTTTTTATTCGCACGTACACCATGAATGATATATAAAGTGATAGCATCAGAGAGACTATGAGAGAGAGAGAGAGAGAGAGAGAGAGAGAGAGAGAGAGAGAGGAGTGGGGGGGCGGTAGAGAAAAATCATAGTGTAGTAATCCGCTCTATTCCAAGCCCTAAAACCTCATTTGCTGGAGCAAGATTGACTGTCTCTACACACACACACTCACACACACACGCACACAATATGATTACCCTTTTCTCATTCAAGCGTGTGTTAGAGTATTTTTTTTTTTTTTTACACTGGTGTGTTTTGCTGTTCTTAATGTTTTTTTTTTTCTCTCTCTGTAGCGATGTAATTGTCATTAGGTCGGTTTTTAACATTTGCCAGCAATCCTGTCGGCACCGGTTTTGAAAAGTTATCACCGTGTTGTATACAAGCTCAGCTTAAGAAGATGGTCATTGCATTTCCAATTTCATATGATATTGTATGTTTCTTCTTTACGCCCAATTTGAACTGTTCTTTATCGTACTATTTACATTCAATTTGACGTTGTTGAATTTTCCCCTATATACATTTTCTTTATACAATCGTGTCCCACAATCTGTATTAATCGGTTGGAACAATTCATATGATTTACGGCATGTCGTTATATTTTGTTATACATTGTAATGAAAACGGAATGCAGAAATAAACTGAACTGAACTCAGATACAGTATGTGGTTTAATGTTGAAGACGTCAAATTTGATCAATATCAGATTTAAAGTCAGAGCCATTGAAGTGACTGTGATGGTAACAATGATGTTATCTATCGCGATGCTACTGATAATGATCTGATGATGGACGTGATAACATTATATATATGATGACTGGTGGGTGAGGGAACATACCGAATGTTCCACCCGAAGGGTTTGAAATGCTATTTCGGCCGCAGGAGGCTAAGTCCCTCGACTTCATCTAGGGACTTATAACCTCCCTCAATAGCATTTCAAACCCTGTGGGTGGAACGTTTGGTACATGTTCCCGACAACAAAAGTCATCATCTGTTATAAATGGGTTAGTCAAATGCATTACAATAATCGATCATATGCTTTTTCACATTGTATGGAATAGGCAAATTCATCCTATTGATTGCGTGAAAAATATGATCCGTCAATCATTTGGTATCGTTTGTCATTTTTTACGTGAAAATGTTTTCCCATGGGAGAACATTACAAAAATGTTCTGCCCATGGGCGAACATAACCAATGTACCTCCATTACGTGACTGTGTTTTGCCAATCACTAACCGGTATTTGACTAATCCATTTAATATAACAAAATATGTAACACTGGCGTATTTGCAGCGCCTATTCAGCACCGTACACACCAGGCGTTATACCGCAACAATCCTACATACACAAACAGCATAACAATGATGCAAAAATCATATACATGTAGAGTTTGCAGAAGTATAAAAATCCGAGTTATCTACCGACACCGATATTATGTACACCACTGTATGCGAAAATATATAGGTGAAATGTTTCCAAGGTTACTAATGATATGACAACAACAACATCGAGTCAGCTAATAACTGCACTTATCTTATTGAAGTGATGATAATAATAAAAATAATAGTGACAAAAATAAATGGTGAAGAGCACAATCGTGATGTTGGCAATTTTGATGATAACAATGATGATGATGGTGTTGGCGTTGCTATGATTTTTGCTATTGTTCTTCTTTTACATGTTTATTGATGATGTCGACATAACTGGTGAAGTAATAATAATCCAAACGAGAAATTGAAAATAGACGAAAATAGATACAGTGGATGCTAACAGTATCATCTCCAGGTTTTTGTGTCTTTGATATATTGTTTTGTTTTGTTGTTTTGTTTTGTTTTGTTTTTTATGCATGTGTCTCTGAGTGTTTTTATTGTCTTGCTTGTTTTTTTTTTCTTCTTGCCACATGATCATGAAGCTCGTTGTATGCTGTACGTACATGTGATACTTTTCAAGAGAATCACGAGTTTCAATTTACTGTATCGTGTTTTATTTTGTATGACTTGATCTCAAGATTTGACGCCTTTTAGTTCACTTAACATCGATGTATCGCTTAGCATGAAATATAAATCACGTAAAAAGGAAATGCGTTTCCTGAGCGGAAGCCATCTTTTTTAAACTTGTTATATGGTGCGGAAAAATAAAAGTTCTTGTGAGGGGGAAAAAAATCCCACAAATAGATATAAGCAAAACAAAAACAAGAGATGCCAGCGTACTTATTAGCGAGAAAGACACATGCATTATTTCGTCAGTGTCATAAAGCGTGCTTGTTTCACTTTGTGTTATGCATTTGCGAGATATAATCAGTTAAGGAAGAGGACAGCAATCTCACAGACGGAAATCGTTTTTCTAACTGAACTGACTTTCTAAAATTCAGAATCAATTTGGGAGAAGGGGACAGAAAGCGCTTACGACCACTTAGAACTGAGATGTAACTGTCGCTGAGGAGCTAAGTAGACAGTACTGTGGCGACTTCCTCGGGAACGTCGGGAGAAAATAAACGACCCCTTGCAAAGTTACGCCATTGCTTACTGGAAGCAGGGGTGGCATGTGTATAGTCTGTGAAAAATCGCGGAATTTTGAAGACAACGAGTTAATTTGTGCTGCCAAAGCGATTGGGGACGGAAAACTGATGAGCGTTTCATCGACGGAAAAATGAAAGAATGGCAATGATTGTTCACTCTTTAAAAAGATGTCATGCCGCCTACTTGGAGATAATGACAAGAGTATGGTTACACTGATACCTCCAGAGTAAAAGACGAACGACCGGATTTTTATATACCATTCAATTCTATCATTTCTTTACCATCTCTTTTTTGCCTTTCTTCTCCTCTTCTCCTCTTGTTCTTCGTCCTCATCCTCCTCTTTTTTCTTCTTCTCTTTCTTTCTCTTCACTCTTCTTCTTCCATTTCTCCTTCTCGTTATTGTCTTCTTCCTTACCTACTGCTTCAATTTTATTTTCGTCATTTATCCCTTCTCCTTCTTCACTATTTCCTTCTCTCTTTCTTCGCTTTTTTTCTTTTTCTTTTGCTTCATTACCTTTTTTTTTTTTACTTCCTCTGTGCCCTTCGAAATAGTTTGTATTCTTATTACTTTTGTGGATCCACTTCGTCTTCGGATCCTGAAATGAAGATGACTTCAATACTAATGGAATTAATAATGACAGGAGGTTTTTCGTTATGGTAGCACGACATTTGCTCCTGCGACAATCATTTTCTCCAAGGACTTAGGATTTAGGATGAGGGTCGTAATAAGGTTTTAGGTTTACTTTGATATGACGATTAGGATTATGGTTAGGGTTATGTTTGTGGGTAAATTTTATGTTTGGCATAGCGTGCAGATATTTCATGGGAACAATAAGTGTCGCAGGAGCAAATGTCATGGAATCCAAACTCAGATAATGATCTTGGATGACGGGAAAGATGGCAACAGCAAAAATAGAGGAGTAAAGCTCCTCAATGAGGTGGAAGTGCTGTAGGAGAGGAATAATAAAGAGATATCAATGATGTGCGAAAAGCAACGAATATCATTTAACTTCAAAAGTTACTCACGGCGATTATTCCGAAATGCTTCATTAATATACAAAGCTGGTAATGGAGAGGATTTCGGGCGGATTTGTCGAGCATAGGGAATGACAGCAAAAGTGCTGTGTAACACCCGTGACTAACATCCCACTGAGATTGTACTGCACACACATAAAAAAGGCACAAAATCATGGTTTAGTTCATGTTTGCCGTCGATGTAAATCAAATGATTTTACTCCAATCCTGAAATTTGCGGGGGGGGGGGGGGGGATAGTTAATATTCAGCGCAAACTTCACGTAGGGATCCGTAAAATACGTATGATTTTAATCGAGAGCAGTTGCATGTATTGTGTATAGACCTCCCCGGCCGAAAATAAAAATAGACCCACTATGAGTGGGTTTATTTTTTTTTTTGGGTTTCATTATGATTTCATAAAAGTGTTAGTCGATAATTTTCGTTCTTTAGATGGTTCTAAGGTTGATTCCTACATAGCACATTGCGAATACCTCATTAATATATATCTGACTACTCATCACTGTATATCTTGTATCATCTTGATGTAATATAAATTTATCTATCAATTCAATTAGCTATATAGTAATCTTTAGTTAGTAATTAATTGATATACAACTCAGCAAAAAAAGAAAGTAAACGCTTTTTCAAGTTTAGATTTCTCATAGAATATTTTGCTGAAAGCTAATGTATTATATACCATATTGAAGGTAATTTAATTGGCTATCAACCTGGTAGGTCAACAGAAAGGGAAACTTAACGCATGAATGAACATCATTGTTTTTCTCTTCCAGGGCACAAAAAGTAAAAATTGCAAAACTGAACAAGTTGTCACTCATGCGTATGTGCTCTTCCATAGAACAATAAGAACAAACAACAAATTTCACACAAAAAGAAACATGAATTGTAAAAACAAACCTTTGATCTCTATGATATCTTTAAAGCCTAAAAGACCAATGAAGGCTAAACATAATGGAGGAAAATAAAGCAACTTATGTCAAATCTAAATTCAAATGAAATAAGAGAAGAAGTAATAATTAACAAAAATGGTACAAATTTGAGCTTTTTTTTTCAAATTAGGAAATTGTAAATAATGTTTGGTTCTTGAAATTGTCACATGGAGTTTAAATCACTAGTTTAAAAGAAATAAATAAAGAAATTCTGCTCATTTAACCATCTTCATGCTTTTTATTCCCTATGTCATTTGAAGTTAGACTTGACAGAAAATTCTTATTTTTCCCCTCTAGTTTCCCACTTTGTTTTTCTCAGAGGTAATAAAGAGATTAAGAGAACAAAAACTTATATTTCCTATTTCATTCATGTCTCTCATTGTGTTAAACTGGTCTTTTGTTGTCAATGTTATCGTGAAGGGCAGTTGCAAATGAAAGTGAACATGTCAATTTTTGCATTTTTTTTATTTTGTGCCTCACTCATGCGTAAAGTATTCTTTTCAATTAACCTATGAGCTTAATAGTCAATTAAATTGCCTTCAATTACTGATATATAATACATTGATTTTCATGACAATCTTTTATGAAAAATATGACCTCGAAAAAAGTGTTTACTTTCCTTTTTTTTGCTGAGTGTATGTATATATATATATACATAAATTAATTCATTACTATTCGTTTTAGCACTTCCTAGGGGAGGATAAGGTATATCTCATTTAAGCCCTATTTTGGTTATACACCCTTGTTTGGTTCAGTTGCAAGATTGTCAAAAGCCTCTTCCTTGCTGAATTTTAGTCATCCTCAACATGAGAACAAATTTCAACAGATTAATAGTAGTAATAATGATAAGCAATATTTAGTGCCTTTTCTCAATAGACCCAAAGTGCCCCAACAATTACAACAAAACACAAGAAATCACCAATATATACTGAGCAAAACAAAAGAAGGAAAGAATAAAGCATAACAAGACAAACCAACAATGATTTTAAAGTTAATGTTTTTGTCTGAAATTTGCAATTTTGTGTATGTTCTTCTGCAGTTTACGCAAATTTAGTTAAGTTCCATATTTAGACCAGTTCCATCCAATCTTTACCTGAAATAGATCTATCCGACCTGGCAGAACACTCGCCATTAAACCCATTAAACTGCAGTGTCCCAGTTGCGTACGCGTATGCTGAATGCATGATATATATTGAGGCAGGCGTGAGCAGGTCGCCATATCATGCATTCGCCATACGTGTGCGCGCATGTGGGATATCGCAGTAATGGGGGATTTTGCAGCCAGGCAGGTTACTTCAATATGATATGCAGTAAAATTCAGAGTTGCTAGTTTAATGATGCAAGGTGATATCTGCAGTAAAATTCCCCCAGTATTGTAGGCCTACTTGATTAGTTATTTTGCCAGGCCCTACCATCGGGGGAAATCCAGAAGAAATAAAAGTTAGTCGAAAAAGAAAGAGGAAAATCTTAAAAACAGTGAAAGTTTGATCAAAATAGGATGAAAATTTAGTTAGTTATGAGATTGTGAAGTTTTGCCAATTTTCCCAAAACAGTTCTTGAGCAGTCAATATGAATATACAAATAGTGAATTTACGACGTCATCCCCTCACAATTTGCCATACACTGTGTACATATAGTCAGGAAATTTCTAGTTTTTGATCAAACACAATTATGTCCCAGTCTGAATTCCTGGTATAATTTTCTGACTGATAATGATAATATGAAGGTAGTCAGCCAGGAATACCATGATGTTTTACACTTAAATAACAGAAAATCTACATTTTCTCTTTTTTTCGTGTACATGATAAGTGAAGAATTGTGAAGTGATGACAGCATTAGTTCGCCATTTGCATATTCATATCAGTTGTACGAAAAAAGAAAGTTTGGCAGAAACTTTACAATGTCATAACTTCTCTAATTTTCTCCGATTCTGATCAGATTGCCACTGTTGTGGTTGTAAGAATGTATACTCTTTCATATCAGACTAACTTATAACTGGAATTCCCCTTTGTGGTATAACGGAGCATTTCATTCACTGCTCCTATGCTCAATTGGTTGTATTGCATTGGATTGCTATATCGTGCGTTGTAAAGCACATAGGAAGAAATGTTGTTCTTGATAAGCTTTTAAGAAATAATCACGATCATCAAAATGTAACTCGACTTAAACGTACAATCCTGTGCAGACAAAATGGTACAAATTGCGTCGGTGGTCCTGTGGTACGATGCGGATAAGATTCCTGACATTCAGGCAGAGGACGAGAGTTTGAGTCCCGTCAAGTGCTCTCGTCCATGGACACAACGTTTTCATCCTCGATGTCCCTCTCGATCCAGATGTACAAATGGGTATCTGATAATGCTGGGGTAATGATAATGCAGCGGCCCTCTGAGAGATCAGGATTAGCTAATACTGAAGAGGCTATCCTGGGTGAATTAATAAAAAACACACCCATATAATTACTGCTAGACAACAAAATCAGCCGGTATTAAAGCCACTGTTTATCATTAGGAATAATGATTAAAAATGTTCGAGTTATGGTATTTTATGTATATGCGTAGGTCAGTTGTATTACAAAACACCCTACCATATAAGAATTTCGAAATAAAGCCTAAAATATAAGGAGATGTCACTGTTTTTCTCAGTACACCACATCTGTAGAAGGTTATTCTAGAAACAATTTTGATAAAACTATTGTTCACGTTTTGTAGATTTCACAATTAATACCTAACGTCGATTATACTGACTGACATTTTTACACTGGTTGTTTCTATCCCTAACTCACATTTTAGAACTACATGTATTTTGAAGCACTAAAGATGGGTTTGTGTTTCATCTGCAAATGGAAATCATATAAGAGGAAAGCGATATGCCTTCTTATGCAATCCAAGTTCAAGGGAAAATATCAAACAAATAACACCATACAAGCAAACTTCTGTCTCCTTCCGTTAAAAAAAAGAGAAAAATCAGACAAATAACTCCATACAAGGAAACTTTTGTCTCCTTTCGTAGTTGTCCGCTACACTTCGTATTAATTAGCAAGGTCACGCACGGCGTATAATATCGTAATATTTGGCCTTAGCGGGTCTGTTATCGTGTAATTCAGCTCGATTGGGTAGAGTAATGAGTGTTGGTGATGCGTGTAGTAAGCCATGTCGTCTACTGACAAAGAGACCGTAAAATAATAGAGGTGGACAAAAAACACACACACTTAATGATGGCGCGAGGCATATAAATGTACGAGGCGTTCCAACGCACTTCCAGCTAATTAAACAGATTCAACAAGCTCGGTTTGTTGGAATTTACGAGTGCCAATCCCAATGAAGGTGCATTAGCATTGTCACTGCCGTTATGTGACAAATAAAAGGCCTTTCTTTATGAATCGCACGAATTCGTTAATTTTTAATCGGGGACGAGTCGAAATGAAATGAATTATAACGAATTTATCACGGCATCTTTGTGACTGGCGCGCGTACGGGGTCCGTGGAGTTACCTCCATTAGTTGATTTCATAAATTTTCTATCCGTGCCGTTTTGTTTCCGTTTGAGTATCATTCTGCGAGTGGCACGTCTCGGAAAGCGTATTATTCCCTTGCCTGTATTTGACGATTCCCTCCAACAAAATCAGATATAGGCGAGAAGAGAAGCACGTAGCAGAAAGAAAAATTTAATGTTCCGCTCTCCATTTTACCGTCTGACTGGACAGTCGATTGAGACGTGGCTCTTCCAGTTTTCTTCCTGTCCTCATCTTCTTGATGCTCAGATCATATCATTTGTGAGACTTCTAGCCTACTTTTATCACGCAGAACATCATTTTTTTCTCTCTCTCTGTCTTTCTTTCTCTTTTACTTTGATGACGCAGTGAAAATACAAAGCGTTTTATCCCCCCCCCCCCCAATCGGGGCTTCAGACTTCAGACTTGTTCTTGAAAAGTAGCGACGGTCAAAAGCATTTGAAGAAGACGTGCGCGTGGGCAGAAGTAAATGTCATTTTTGTGGTTCACTGAACCACTTAGAATTTTGAAACCTTCTCCATTTTCATTGGGAACGCAAAGCTGTGTGGTGTAAGTAAGACAAGCATTGCATGCAAGTGTAACCCCTTTTCTGATTTTTTTTTTTTTTTTAATATCGTCAACAACTGACGTACATGACGTATCAAAAGATCTATGCAATGGTTTTATGGAAATATGTCTTTAGTTTATGGCGACTCATTCCACTCAATAAACTGCTCTCCCCTGTATGTAGGGAGGGAGCTTTGGGTGTGGCTGGATGAGAGACGCCAGGCACCATCATTGGTCTTCACCAAACTACACACTGAGTGAGAGAAAGGGAGAGAGGAAGGGGTGGGGAGATGAGTGGGCGGGGCTATGTATGGTTCCATTTGCATAGATGAGTAGATGATAAATGTAACTGACTCCATACACGGCGAATGCAGAGGTCAAGAATTCTGACAAAGATTATCATTTTGCTCTCATTGTCAACATCGTCTCTATCTCATCATCGCCATCGTCGTCGTCTTATCGACTTGATTATCCTCTTCATCATGACTGTCATCATCATCATCATCGTCGTCGTCGTCATTGACTTGTATGCTTATATTAAAAATCCATTAACCACGACTAGCATTAAGATATGGTGACATCCAATGCTGTGTATTGAGATACTGTGCAAATAGAAGGAAACGAGATTCCTCGTGTTTTTAGACAACACACCAGAAACTCAGATCGGCGTAGCAGAACGGACAAGCAGGTGACGCGTTTCAACGCTGACTGACCAGTAGTCATGTTACTGGAGACAATAGGTCTACCGAAGAGCCATGCAAAAGTCCATGACACGAAACATTGGTTTTTAAACTGTTTGATTCCATTTTATCTTTTTTCTTCTCCCAGCGACCTCCAATGCGATTCAGATCTCGCTTGGTTGTTGCTCGGACGTGTTCTCCAAATTACTGCTGACAGGGAGAAGTGAAATTAACAATCATCACCGTTATTAGAATCGACTCGCTACCATATTACGGTGCGGGCGCCTGTAATTACATAACATATAATTGATGAGATTGTTTATTGGAAAAAATTTCCAGAAAAAAAAAAACATTTCGTTGATTAGACATCGGTTGCGCATGAGATACCATGCATGAACGGATACGGTCCCTATATTTCTCTTTCTCTCTTTCTCTCTCTACTGTTCTTTTCTTTCTTTGTCTCCGTGCTGCAAACTTTCCTTTGTTATTTTCTCGCTCTCTTTCGTAATTTTCACTCTCTTCGTGCTTTCTGTTCACTGTTTCCTTCAGTCCGTCTTTTTTTTGTTTTAACTTCCCGCCATCTTTCGCCATCTTTCTAATTATCTTTGCCATGGTTCTCTCTCTCTCTCTCTCTCTCTCTCTCACCCTCTCTCTCTCTCTCTCTTCCTTCCTCTCTTTATTTATTTATTTCTCTCTCTCTCTCTCTCACACACACACACACACACATACACTATTCTCTTCATCACACTGGTACTTTAATGGTACGTGCTTCATCGCAGGTGCTAATACAACTAAACATAACTAAGTGGAAATTGGATGTTGGGTCGTTGACATGGATTAATGTAAACGAGTAATGACTCTAAGTGATGTTCGGTGAACTTGTGTGAAACCGATACAGGTGACCCTTGACATTATGTAATATTCGAGAATATAGAAAAGACCAGAAATGAACCTTTACGACTGCGTTGAGAGATCGAACGTTAACTTTTAGTTCTGATATAATTCTTAGCATATGCACTTGAATCTTTGTCTAGTGCTCAAATAGCTATTCTCATGCCTATGCATGTACCATATATGGAGCTACGAAGCTCCATGCATAAGTTCTATACCACCACTACCACCAGTAACAACAAAAGATATCACTATAATACCACTATACTACTATTACTACTAGTACTTACTACTACTACTACTCTACTACTACTACTAGTAATAATAATAATAATAATAATAATAATAATAATAATAATAATAATAATAATAATAATAATAATAATAATATCACCACCACCACTACTACTACTACTACTACTACTACTATACTACTTCTATACTACTACTACTACTACTACTACAACTACTACTACTACTACCACTACTACTACTACTACTGCTGGTACTACTACTACTACTACTACTACTATTACTATTACTATTACTATTACTATTACTATTACTTGTTCTATAGTTTTGCTACTATTACTGATACTAATATGATTACCGCCACTGCTTTCAACACTAACAAGAACAACCTTCACCACTAACAAGGACAACTTTTGTCCGGAAAGTTGTTTGGTAATATTGGACCTAACTTCCGGAATTATCTCCGTAATAATGTAGCCCTTCCCTTCAGGTTTTTCAATAAAGAATAAAAAACTTCTTGTTCAATATTCTCAACAAATAAACACTAATATCTGCTTCAAATTGATTTGTTCGTCCTTCGGCGTTCAGACAGATTCAAATTAAATTTAGCATGTATTCTTTTTCCTTAATCCTAAGTTAAAGGGGTGCTTACTTAACTAAAGTGAACGTGGCTATTATATCGTATTTCCCTTTGTTCGTTTTTTTGTTTATTAGTAGTAATGATGTGAGTAAACATTGCGTATAATTACCTTTATTGATGTGTTTCAAGAAGTTTTCATTTTATGGTTTATGGACGCATTCGACAGAGTAGGAACCAACTGGTATTTACATGCATTGCTTTTGGTTGATCACAGTTTCTCTCATTGTGGAGTTAAAGTTTTGGTTCAGTTAGTCATTGAAAAATAAACGGTTTGCTATTTACCTATCCGTACATCATTGCAGCTGTTTTTATAATAAATTTCCATACTTATGACTATTTTGACTATTTTGATACTCTTTCGTCCAGTATTGATATGTGCTGCCTTTTGTTGTGAAATAAGAAAAGTAAGTCCCATTCAAGTCAATTCAATCCAATCCAACCACTAGTACTTATAAGAATACATATACACTTTTATATGTCATTATTTCCAGACATCCATTTATTTTACTCATCGTAATCATCATTTACTTCTATTCCTCTCCTTCTTCATCTCTTCGTTCATTTTAGCCCAAAATTTCATTACCAACGACAACAAAAAATCCAACAAAACAAAAGCAACATTTACCTCAACAACTGCTAATTCTAAACCTATTATAGTGTCCTACTACTTCTGGTAGTGACATTAAAGTTCCTCTGAACTTTTTTCCATTCCTCCTCCGCCTCAGTCTCCTCCCCCTCCTCTTCCTCCGTCATCTCTCCGTTTTCATATGCTTCTCTTTTTCTCACTAACTCTTCTTCCTCTCTTTGTATTACTTCTTTATATCTGTTTATCCTCATTTTGATCTAAAGTATATTCAGGTTGCTGGGTTTGTTTGTTGTTGTTTTGCATCTTCTGTACAGTATACCTTCTTGTGTCTTCAAAAATTAAATCTAATGGTTAAACGGGAGAAAAATATAAATATGCACCATTGCCTTGATATTGAACATTCCAACGTCTTTTTATGATTTCCGTGGGCTGCGGTAGCTCGTTATAGGAATAATTTCAAAGTTTAAGTAAGTAGTTAAATATATCATAACTGGGCCGAATAATGACCCAAAGTACAAGGCAGGGTTAAACAACATTTAATGATTTCCTCAAAAACATGTTTCAATTTTCGAGACGGCTCCGTACAGCCACACTATCAACAAGCTAAATTGCACCTTTGAAATTGCTTTCGTGCCGTATGAAATAAGAGCTTTCTAATATATCTGAAATACAGAGAATGTGTTCTGTCTCGCAATTGGTAAAATGTCAAGGGAATAAAAATTCAAATCACGGCGCTAACACACGAGATTATGAGAACAAGGGGGCACCATTAAATAGGTAATCACATATTTCATATTATATTGATAAAAGGCAAACAAATTTCCGTAGAAGCCCAGTAATCAGTGCCGAATCAGACTGATGGGGAATATGAAGCTGGACGTATTCAGACAAAATGGCAGTACCCTCTTACACCAATTTAAAGCTGTGTTTGGCTCGTTTATAACTTTGTTTGAAGTCCCGGCGCAGATGATAAGCATGGTCAGTTGTTGTGGAATGCGCGGATCCAGTTTGTTTGGTCTCTGACCAGGGTGGGGAGAAAAAAACAAAAGAAACCAAGCCTGGTGAGATGGACCTTTTGTAGGAGGAAGAAACAAAATTGAGAATAATAGAGAGTACATTGTAGGTCTGAAAAGGACAATGAAATGCAAGAATCTGGAAGATTGAGAAAGAGAAAAAAATGATGCTGCTGCTGTTGATGAAGATGATGATGATGATGATGATGATGATGATGATGATGGTGGTGAGAAGAAGGAGTAGGAGAAGAAGATAAAGAAGATGAAACAGAAGGGGAAGACGGAAGTGGTAAGGAATGTGACTGAAACATGTGGTATGGTGCATATAAATATAGAAATATATATATATATATATATATATATATATATATATATATATATATATATATATATATATATATATATATATATATATGTGTGTGTGTGTGTGTGTGTGTGTGTGTGTGTGTGTGTGTGTGTGTGTATAGACCTATACACATTTGTGTAGACTAAATATATATATATATTTGTTTCTTTTTGATTAGCTCAGAACGTGCTTGGCGTTGTTTTTCAGGCGTGTTCCGTGTTTCTGAGAAGTCTGTCGATATACACAAAATAATATGCTTGCTCATCGTTACATTGAAAATAATCTCGAACCTGAAAAGCTGCCGTGGACATAATGAAAAGCCGAAGTAAGTGTACCGCTCTACTGTA
This sequence comes from Diadema setosum, assembly GCF_964275005.1. Lineage (NCBI taxonomy): Eukaryota > Metazoa > Echinodermata > Echinoidea > Diadematoida > Diadematidae > Diadema > Diadema setosum. The sequence continues at coordinate 16,801,360 of NC_092695.1, forward strand.
CTAAAATGCCAGTAAAAAAAAAAGCAATATACAATCTTAATAGCTGTATATCTGTATCTATGTCTACATCGATGAATATTACATTTGAACGATATCAAATACCGTGAATATCTCATCTGATGTATACTTCACTATAATGGGGAGGTGCTCATTGAAGAAGGAAAAAATAAAGGTGAATTTCACTTGATTTAGTTAGCTAGTGTCTGCAACATTTTTTCTTGGTGTATAGAATTTAATAGAAATTACAAAACAACAGAAAGCAACAAGAAATCATAACAAACATAAGAGAAAGTCCGTGAAACTATAATGTATTTTGACCGTTACATCTTCATCCTATCAAATATACCATAAACGAACCTTTAGTCTCCTTCCCTATTCAAACATAATGTGAAGAAACACAAAGTAAAGGATGTAATATTGCTAATCCTTAAATCACTGTTTGAATCGTACGAAGTTTAGAGTGCACGATGTGACTCTGGCTATTTCTAGGCTAATTGACATCCTTGTTAACTCTGCTTCATAACGGACTTTCCGAGTTCTACCACTAACAGTCCCCCACTATCCGTCTTGAGCTCGTATACATTCCTTGCGCTTTGCAAGTGATTCTTAATCTTTGCCCAATACCAAGTCTCAATAAACAGCGTAATTTTGCATTTGTTGTCAAATGACACTAACAGTCTATAGTCGGCTTATTCGGCTGCTTGTTTGAAAGACAAAAAGCGACTCGGACAATGGCGCGTAGTGGCGTTGATAAAACTTGACCGGAAGTTCCCCCGATCTTCGGCGCCCTTCTTGCGGATATCCAAGATGACAGGATGGCCGAACGGTCTGCATAAGATAACAAAGTCTCGGAGAGTCTTTCTTCTTCCTGACCCCCCTCGAATCTTTCGTCTCCTTTCCACCAGAGGGAATGATCGACGAGTGACACTGAGAGCACGATAATGAGAAGTCGGCCAGAATCAGTCGAGAAAACAACAACTGTACGTCACAAAATGAATTTGTTATTTCAGAAGGACTGTCCTCCACTCCACAAAGTCCCCACTCAAGCCCCAACGATTTCGATCCATCGGCACAGCGTCTTGAAAGAAAATGATTCATTGTTGTTCGAAATAAGAACTTAGCGAAACGACAACCACGCAGCATTTTGGTCCTGAGATTTGCAGTGAGAACTAAGCATTGTTTTGTATTCATAGTCAACTGGAAAGTACTTAGACCAATCAGAGAGAGAGAGAGAGAGAGAAAGAGAGAGAGAGAGAGAGAAAGAGAGAGAGAGAAGGGGGGGGGGTGGGATTGATGAATACTTTCGGAAGCTTATTATTGTCTGTTGCGACATATAAGCTGTGTCGTCAGGGGACCATTCAAGAAGGTGTTTGCAATGATAGAAAATATGTGAGTTCTTGTAATTTCAGTTACTGCAGCAACAATTTGAATATTTAAATATGATGGGCTGTTTCTTCCTCTGCAATTTCAAAATAATTACAACTTACAATAATATCAACGTATCCCCATGAGACAGTTAAGTCCCTGAATAAAATCCTTGTGGGAAAGTTTCCTGATTTGCGTTGGCTCGCAAAGAATAATAATAATAATGATAATGATAATAATAATAATAATAATAATAATAATAATAATGATAATAATAATAATAATAATAATAATAATAATAATAATAATAATGATATCAATTACGTTAAAAACAGTAACTACCAATTGTTCTGAAATCACTGAAATACTATCCCAATGTCACCCCTTTAGAACCACACGTGCGTCAGTAACTGCCAGAAATCAATCATTGCGAAGATATGCAAACTTGTTTTTCCCATAACTTTAACCCTATTTCATTCAAATTATCAAATGGTACCTAAGTAGAATATAGATTTATAACTTTATATAAATTCTTACATAATTTAAACAAACCATATGGCAGTGTATGGTACACGTGCAATCAATCTGTAACATTCTCTGATAAAAATATAACCATGATTCATTCATTATTGATTATTTTACTCAACTTAATTACACAGTAAAACTGAGTGAATTGTCAGATCTACACACTAATATCTCAAATAAGACTCTAAAACTCTCTATATTCCTACTCCACCCCTCGCGCACACGCACATGCACGCACGCACGCACGCACACACACACACACACCACACACCCTCACATACAATCTGCCCATGCTTTTCCGTTTGCATGTTTCTGTTACTGATCCTAATAAAAAAAAAAGTCACGGCAATCGTAAATAAAAACAAAACAAAACAAAACAAAACACATGACTGAATAAACACCACCCATACTTGTCTTCATTATACGGTTCAACTACATAGTTTAGTTGAGGCCTTGCTTAACCAAAGAACAATAAACATACAGATATGCTACATTAAATTTATGTAAAATACATATATTGGTGAGAAAAAATAAATCGTTTGAAAGACGGCTTGTCCGGTGTGAGATACCATTAAAGACACAAAAGAGTTCTAATTGTATGAAAACATTCCAAGTCAGAACAACAATAATAAACAAGCAAACTTAAGTATATGAACGCTCACACACATAAATTATGGGGTATTTAGTTTCAGACACTAGTTTATCTGATTCGAATATGTCACAATGCAAGGCCTCAGTGAGGATGGTGCTATAGATCTCCGTGTTTTTTACTTCAACATTCTGTTTGCAACCTATGCGTCGTCATTTTGTTCTTTGTCGAAGATTTTGGCTTTGCTTTTTATCTGATTACTTGAAGAGCAAACAATATCAACGAAATAAACTCCAGAATAACCTCGATGGCATGGACTATATCAACAGTTAGAGGTTGCTCCCTGGATAATGTGATAATGATAATATGACATGACGTGACGTGATGTGATGTGATATAATGATAATGATATATGATATAAGATAATAAAATGACATGAATATATGGTATGATATGAAATGAAAATGATGTGATATGATGTATGTTATGATATGATGAACATTTTATCTCACTTCAAATCACATCACTTCTTCTTTCCTTTGTTTTGACACAAGTCACTGGGTACTAGTCACTTGAACGGGTCGAATAAAAAGGAGTCGTCTTCGTTCTGTTCTGTTGTCTTAGGGGGTGTTGCAAGAAAGTCGAGCTACAATCGATCGTAAATATTTATTACAAACTTTGTTATAGATAAATCTATTGCAACGTGCAGTTAATCGCAAGTTGCAGTTGCAAAAAAGATCTTGCAATTAATTGCAAAGTTGCAATTGATTTGCAGTCAACTGCATCTTTCTTGCAACAGAATTGATTGCAACTTGCAATATTGATTGTACATTTGCAATGATTGCAGGATTTGCAATAGATTTTGGGGAGTTACAATTGATTGCAACTTTCCATCAACATACCATTAGAATGTTGTGAGAGATTAGCCTTCCAAAGATAGATGAACTTAAAATGTGTAGTCAAGATATCGTGATTTAGTGGTTTGCAATAGGATGGCGTGTACTGGGTCCGAGTCCTGACCTGACTCCGTGCAATTCAATGATTTTAATAGTCTTCACCATTTTCTCCTTCGTGTAAACTAATTGTTTTCGACGCTGTGACCATCTGTCTTGGCAATTTTTGACCTCACAAAATAATGAGAGAAAATGCATTCAAGACATTTCATTTATTTTTAGTAATATACCGTAAGATTATGTACCTACACACTTGGTATGGGTTAACAGTTGTATGAGCCTACGCAATCATTTGTTTCCAAGAATTGCAGATATTATTTCCATTGATAAAAATGTTAATAATACACAAGTAGACTCAAACTGATATTAAGAGATTGAAATGGTTACTAATCATCGATTAGCAAAAACCAACAACTCAGCAAACAACTCCGGCAATACTGAATTCTTATCATGTTCCTAACCATTTTTTAGATTGACGCCTGCCATTCAAGTGCGACGGTACATAATGTCATTCGGCGGTCTTGACATCCTATGGCGCCTTTATCAAGTCGCCGGTGGCGGCGCCATGGTGCTTTTCTGACCTGGCAGGCTGGCTATACGAAGAAGAAAAAAAAAGCGTGTATCGCTGCAACGCCACGATTTATAAACAGGCGATGTGTGCGTAATGCATGTATCCAGAACCACTGCGACATCTACGCCTTATTACTGGCGCCCCGATGAAATGATGAAATTAATATAAGCCCTTCATACCATCTTATCTCACCTGTTCCATAACTGATTCCTTTTCCTCTTTTCACTCCGCCGAGTTGTCGCCCTTTACCAACCATGTGCCCTCAAGCTTTCGTCTCCATTTCTGGTTTAATGCCAGAGCCCACTTTACGTACATTTCTGGTTTAATTACTCTTTGTCCTCATTTCTCCCATTCCGAAGCGAAAATTTTGCCCCGTCCACTTTAATAATTCAGACGGGGTGATAACTACATCAATTAAACTATATAATCCTGCGTCGGAGTGGCGAAGAGATAAAGGTGGACACGAGAAGAGAGACTTCAGTTGGGTTATTTTTGTTTCCTTGCAGCCCGCTTCTTGCTCAATTGCTTTTCCGTTCTTCTTTTCTTTGTTTGTTGTATTCGTTTTCTTCTAGCAATGGTTACGGGAGATCAGCTCACCCGAGCGTGCCAGGACGACTCGTCACGGCTGGCTGAGAAGACTAATCCATCAATGTTGCACCTGTCAAGGTCCTTTAAAGGTTTAATCCTTGCTTTGTTCGAGGGGGATAAAGAACGAGAATGAATAATTGACCTGGCAGAGTGGTCTATGCGTTGCATCATTGATTAACAAACGGCGAAAATGTGTTCGCGTACATGTCAAACGTTTATATGTGAATTAACAATTCAATTCAATTCAATTCAAAGGTTTTATTTTCATTTCTTTCAACAGAATGTACAAAAAAATATAAATTCGACATGCATTTGAAGGAATAATACAAAGATAGCAAAGAATAACATATATTTGTCAGTAGCCATTACAAAGTGAGGCATTTTTCATACAAATATATTTATACATTCTGCAAAAAAAGTGGAGGTATCCACTGAAAATACTGTGCTTGTACTATGTGGGCACCTCACATGAAAAAAAAAAGAATAGGTGAATAGCTTAACTACAAGTGTGCGGGAAATTAGAAAAGAAGGGGGAAAGGGAGAAAGAGGAAACAGAAAAAGAAGTAAAGAGACGAGACAACTAAAAATCAAAAGCCTAGATCAATAGATACATCAAGCCCACAGAGACTATTAGCCATAGTAAAAGTGTATAGAGCGTTGAAAGCGACCAAGAAAGTGACTTATATGGAATTGCTGATAGCGGAACAATGAATCACATGTAGATATGAATGCACTTGTGAACGTGTTTTCGGCCGAATATCCATGGTACACACTCATTCAAGGCACTCATTTATTCTTGAAGTTATCTAACGGCACATAGGGCAAGCTATTTTGTAACACAATCATGGCTGTACTAAAAATATCATGAACACATAATGTTCCGAATGCACCTTAGCATAACATATTTTATTGTAACGCACAGTACTTCGGCGAGAGAGTTTTCTCCCGTTAATTTCATTCGAAAAGCGGCTCGTTTCTTTAAACCGCGTGGCCTTTTATTACTACCCTATCTTACCGTGTTATTCGACTAATTCGTCTTCCAATACGTCTTAGTACGTATTACATGCCTGCTGGTTTTATTAATTTACAATTTGGACCGGGGTAGGAAGGAGATGGAGAAAGAGAAAGGAGACTTCGTAATAATTTACTTAAGTGCCATTTAATTTGCTCTCGTAATTACAGTCGCTTCATCAATATTAATTGCTAGGTAAATTTACAAGTTCAGCATATTTGAGCGTATTGTTCGCTTTCCACCTGACTTGAAGATCGGGATTCTTCAGAAAAGGTCATTGATGAAAATAATTCTGGGGATTCCTTTTCCTTCATTATAATTCCTGACATGACCGTTCAATGATAGCACGTATCAACACGTATATCGATATATATTCAGATCACATCTTTATAACCTTAATTGTTTTCTGGAGATGGTGTTTATACGTGAAATAAGTGTTTCTATGTGATATTTCCAGGTGATACTTCAGTATCAGCATTGACGGGATATCGTTATAATAAACACTGAGCGATGTTTATTGCTGTCATTTTTCATCCATTTATTTGGATTATCTTTGAGGGACCTGCACATTGCAAGCAATGCATTTTAGTGGCAGAGTCCCTCAACTTTTCACTGAACATGTTTTACACTTTCTTTTACCGCAATGGCAATTAAGTAACTTCAAAAGAATTATATTTGCAAACCGATTTCACTTTTCATATTGTCATCTCATTCGCATATCTTGTTAATTTGTGTTCTGTTGACATATTAAATAAATTTTTAATTCTCATTGAATTGAATTGAATCATAGGCGATTTTATGAATGCGTGAATGACCGAAGTAATAAACGAAAGAGACTAGTAATAATGACAACAGTGAACAATGGTTGTTAAGATAGCTATGATGATAATTATCACAATCATCTTCGTCATCAAAATCACCACAAGCAGAATCACTTATAGATATTAATTGTCTTTTTAACCATCGCCACGACAGCCTGGTATATACAACCGCCAAACTCTTAATTTCAGATAGCTTTTATTATTGTTATTATTATTATTCCTTTGACTTGTATAGGGTGTAAAAATAAGTACTTACTTAACAACTCTATCATGTCTCTAAGAAACAGTTACCTCGGTCACAATTACAAATGAAGATTCAATGAGTTGACTGTGATCTTGCCTTACAACTCTCATGTTGGTTTGCAAGTTCGTCTACAAAAAAAGTTAGAAATACTGATATTCTACTTTGTCACTAATTTTAAAAAACCCAAACTATTCATTCTCGAAAAATTTCAGATCTCCAAAATACTTGGATGGTAAAGATATGGATTTCTCCCTTTTTTAATTCATGCGAAAAATTTTGTGAAAAAAAAAATATGTGTAAGACATTAAAGTAACTGTGTCAGATTGTCAGAGTCTTTAGGTAAACTACATGTTACATAGATATGATTTTTAGTTTTGACGTGCACTGACGAAGGATATAAGCCCAAATGAAATGTGTGGTATAGGAACCAAACTTTCTTCCGGTTTCTATTTTCCACTCAGTGAGAAGTGATGAACTGAAGAGAAAAGGGCTTACCTCATCAAGATGGGATATATTACTATCATCATATCTTCTTTTTACAGGTTTCTACCCCATTTGACATCTATTCAGACTTTTGCTCTTTCCCTCACACTCTCACTCTTTCTCCTTTGATAAAATGAATGATTTTGACATTGTACAAATTACCTAAGAATTCATTCATACTGCTGAATAAGTGTGAGGTTGATATGTATCTCTTGTCACAATTTCTATGTGTATGTCATTTTGATGTTATATTTTATATTTACAAGTTTGTTTGTTGTTTGTTTATCCATAGAAATGAAATAAAGCCAAATTCAAAGTAAAATAAAGAGTACCTTTATTCACAGCTGATTCGACAAGGCAGGATCAAAACATACTGATTATTAGAAGAGTAACTCTGTTGTTGCATTACCTCCAACACAATAAACACCGCTGCACAACGGATTCCACTTTGACCACAGAAAATACATGTAGTTTATGTTATCAGGTTCTTAATTATACAAGATCACTCTTTAACGACTTTCACTGCATTCATAATCCAGTGATAAATGTAAACACATCAATACTAAATAAATCTTATCATCTTTACCTGCATGAAGTCTTCATTATTTGAACAAACAAGTATTTCGAATTGCTGTACGTGTGTGCGTGTTTCTTCTCGCACTTTCTGCAACCATGTTTGTTGTTTATGCGTTGAATAGAAATGAGCTAAATGAAATAACGACGATTTGCCGTCGACAATAATCCAATGTGGTATAGCAGCAAGGCAAGTGACCTTTCACCGCTCCTTTTAGGGTAATGTTCTGCGATCGTGTATATCGAGGACATACATTTTTCCGGCACTGTTGAAGCGCAGTCTTCAATCACACGGATCGGATAAAGTAAGTCAAGATCATTACCACATTTTCGTCTCCCCCCTCTTCTCCCCCCATCTCTGAATTATTAAAATATAATTGCATTGACCTCAAGGCCGCCTGTCATCCCATATACACATCTCACCTTCACTTGAAATCTCCTTTTCTATCTCTTTCTTTCTTTCCTTCTTTCTTATATTCCTTTCTCTCTCACGTCCATCTCTCCCTCTTCCTCATATCTCTATCTTTTTCTTCTTTATGTGTTGTTTTTCGCTCACCTCTGCTCGAAACTGACCAAACTTTAGAGCTTTCCGATCAGTTAGCCGGATCGGGTCTGGGTACAACTCCATTCCGTCAGTTTCTCGCTGTTTATTTCCCGCTCTTCCCCGCGCTCGCGACTCTTCCATCACGAGTTCATACACGACCGACACTTAGAACTCACCGTTTTTCTAATTCATTTTGGATCATCCTGCGTGCATTGAGATGCGCGGGGGTGAGGCGAACTTTGGGGGGACACTTTAAAGGCCGCCGCCTGTACAAGAAGAGAAGGAGAGATAGAAATAAAGAACGAGAAAGAGAGAGAGAGAGAGAGAGTAGGAGAGAGGGAGAGACACAGATAGAGAGAAATAGAGAAAGAGGAGAGATAAAAACGTTCTGAGAATACAAATCTGTATTATTTCTATTACTATTTTTATTGTTATCATTGTTATTATCATAATCATTATTAATAATGATTATAATGATTACCATCATAATGTATAATATATACAAAGGTATATGATCATTACAGTTATTGATAACAATAATGAAAATAATAACTGTAATCTAGAAGACCACTCTATCTATTGATGCGTCATAAAACGCATTACAAATATCACTTGTCATCATTTTTATATCAGATTGTAGATATTATAAGTAGATGAAAAAAATAACATATAAATACACTATGTATATATATATATACATTATATATGTACATATATACATATACATGTACATGTTCTTTATTCATTTTTAATAGATTATCTTGATTTATTTAATATTTATTCATTTATTTGTATGTATCGTACCATGATATGATCAATAGCATCATATCCGTAGAAACAGACTGCCCCGTTATCTTTGACAGATCCATTGTTACAAAGGAGACTGTGGGTCTATTTTGATCTATCAACTGCATAAACTAGTTATTTGAGGAAAGAACACACATTTCCTGCGTATTCTACATAAAAAAAGAAGATATCAACTTATAATGCCAATTGGTATTATGATTGCCAACTTTCACAATAATTCCAGTATTTCTTCGTGTTATGTAATCGTGTAAATTCGCCTTCTTTTTGGTCCCACGTACCTCAAGAATGTCTGTGAGTCGATATGAAGTTCTGGGTTTTGGCACACCATCCTAACTAGACAATCAGCTTCAAGTTATTCCTTTCGTGGATTTGGAATTATGAAGTGAAACTTGATTTAGAGATCTTGTAGCAACAGTGGTGGAGACAGTACACTGCGCGAAAACCTGTCACGCCGCGAAATTTCGATGTACACCTGGTTTTACAACCTATGAGGGTTCGCTATCTAATGATAATGTAGGTGTTTACAAAGCATTGTTTTGAGAGATAAACGGTCAAGTTGATGTTAAGAAACAAGTGAAATTATCTGTATTCAGAGGGTAGTGATGATAAGTCAACGCGTTGTGGAAGACAGCAAAAGAAAAACACCACTAAATTTGTCACTTCCGATGAAGTACAAACACCTGTTCATGCAAATCAAACATAATCATCACAATCGCGAAACAGAAACAAACAATCCCCTTTGTTCGATTTGCACTTTGCGACATGATTGTATTGCTCACTTTCGTACGATTCCTTTCTTTAAAGGGCTCATGTACCTAAGTCCAAGCATTAAACTGCTTATCGGGAAACATCAAGAGGTAATATACAATCAGCTCCGCGTAAGGCAATATTAACATGATCGAGGAAAACGCAACGACATAGACGACATTCGACTTCTGCGTGTATGGAGGTGTACACACGTAAGACTATGAATGCAAATTTGGACCCTTTTTATTTTCATCGTCTTAGCCGATTATTCGATATTTATGCGCCATTGACTTACTCGGAGTTGACTGTATTAGGTTTGCACACTCGGGCAGTGTGGGTTATGGATACTGTATACCGATAGGGGTGATAAACACGGAGGAGTGCTTTAACGCGGAGGCGAAAAAATAGTGCAAGCCGATAGGCGTTGTTATGTCTTTGCCAGCCCTCAGCCGCTGGCGTGGAGTGGGCTCGCCGAAACCCGACTTTTCTCCCTGCACGTCGAGAGCGAGTGGAAAACGGCTTATCGCTGGCGGAGCCAGTGGCTGCCTTCAAAGAAGGCGGCCGCACGGAGCAAATATGGTTTTGTTGTCAAGCCAGAAAACAAATTCGGCACTATTATTAATGTAGTGTCCCGTACGCGTCACATGGATATTATTTCTAATGACACGGCAACATGCCATATCTCCTCGTTTTTTCTATCTCTCTCTCACTCCCAATGATTATTCCCAAGATAAATTTCGGATGTACTTTTTCTCTCGTCCCTTTCCCTCTCTCCCTCGCCTTCTCTCTCCTTTTCTTTCTCCCTCTCCCCCTCTCTCCCCCTCTCTCTTCCTAATCTCCATCTCAGTCGCTCGGACCTTTGTTTCTCGTTTGTTTGTTTGTTTGTTTGTTTTTCAATTTGAAATGGGAAGGTGAATCTAAGGGGAAGGGACTAGTCATCGGTCGAGTTATACGCCCTATTTTCTAAGGTCATGGTTTATTTTTCATCGATTCCAAAATCTAATACAGGGAATGATTTTTTTCCGAAATGCGTTTTTTTGTGTGTTTTTGTTTAGCCTGTCCTCTTCTTAAATACCTCATAAACAAGGTTTAAAGGAGAATTTTAAAGAATACCGGTATTTTAAGTAAACTCGCATATTTTGCCAAAAAAAGTCATATGGACTCTATACTGTCATCTCAGTTTTTTTTTTTCAATTTCTATTGTGCTACAACTGGGAATGGGCCAGTAAAATGCTTTTCACGTCCCCATTGCTATACAGTGATTAACTCTTTGTATAATTTGTACTTCTTCTTTTTTTTTGTATGTTGTCCACAAAATCATGACTTCAATCCTTCAAAATGAGGGAAAGGGGGCAGGACATTCGTGAGACAGGAAATAAAATTGATGATTATGCACTCTTCATGCGTCACTTCACACAAACGTAGATCCTGTTAAAGGCATTATTTATCATTTGCAGATGAAACAAAAACCCAGTTTTAGAGCTTCAAAATACTTCTAAAATGTGACTTAGGAATAAACAACCACTTTTTAAAATGTTAGTCAGTATACTAATGAATGTTAAGTATTGTAAGATATACAAAATGTGAACAATAGCTATATAATAAGATTGCTCCTAGCCGTCTACAGTTATTGTTTATGGAGGAAAATAGTGATATCTCCTTATATTTTACACTTAATTGCGACATTTTTGAATGGTAGGATGTTTTGTGACCTACACATATGCATCAAACGTGCTATAAACTCCAACATTTTTAGGTCACTGCTTCCAATGGTAAACAAGACCTTTAAGTTTCCAGCGCTAGCTATGACACGGTATCTTTCAACACAAAGGAGAAAACTAACTGAAGTTATTATGATCGTGCAGTAAAGTTATTTAAAATCGCGTGATGAGGCTGAAAGGCCAGACCCAAAATTTTAAAAGCGCAAGCAGTGCCACCATCAGTAAAACGTGACTATTAACGATTTTCAAAAGGCCGTGTTTTCTTATCCGCAATGACTGCACGAGTTTGCTTAAAGACAATCAAGTCACCGCCCCCCCCCCCCCCAAAAAAAAAAAAAAAGAGACAGCCATGGCAAACAATATTGTATTCGCTTCTTTAATTCGGTATCAATCGTTATTAGCTTTCTGGAAGGAAATATGTGTCGTTACATTTTTTTTTTCTTCTGTTCAGAATCCAGTTTGATGCTGTTTTCATACATTTTACAAGGACAATTGATATTGTACGTTCTTGCTTTTGCCAACACTCTAACACGTTATGAAGATAAATTGATGCTGATAATCATAAACAATGATAATCAAATCAAATCAAATCAAATCAGATGAAATCAAATAATGATTACAATGATGATGATGAATATGATAATAATGCTGATGATAATAATAATGATATAACATACAAATAATGAATGATAATGAAATATGTATTACTAAAGTTGTCAGTATCATTATGATATAAGTAAAATTCGTAAAATTTTAATTGCCAATGTCCTGTCTAGAAAAGTGTGTTGAAATGTTCACAGTATTGTACAAATGCATTCATAACTTTAAGCTAATGAAAACAGGTCTATATCTTATGTACGATAAATGGAAATGAAAATGAAATGGGAAGAAAAGATAGATCAAATCAAATCAAATTAGATTAACTAGTATGAACAATGGAACCGATACACCTTCTTTAACTTTCAAGCGGAGAGTCATGAAGACAATTACGTACTTCAAATAACACAGCGTGTCTCCTTCAAAAAAAATAAAAAAAGAAGAAGATGAAAAAAAAAAAGAAGACTTGAGCTGAAAGCTGAACTCAAGTGCCTCCATTTTGTTTGCGAAAAAAAAACCCCACTAAGAACACGCTCCAAGATGAGCGACTGCATAGGGACACTTTGATCTGAGCATTCGTGACTCAGACGAAATGACCATGAAAAGCCGTTTTAAGACCCGACGAAATGTTGCTTCTCCACTCTGGTGTTATGACTCTGGTTTGAAGTGTGAATTTGTAATTAGTTGCGAATGATTTTGCGGGGATACCTGTTCGCTTTAACACAATTGAATGTTGAGTCAGTTACAAGACCTTGTATAAAAACAAATGTGTGTTTACTGATTGGCATCAGTTGACAAGACGCGTCTGTTTTTGAACGCACTTTATACTGAGAAATTGCGAAGAGAAGTTGACGAAGAAAAATAATTGAATGTCTTTTTCACATGCATCCCTTCGACAGAAAAAAAAAAATCTCACCTAGTGTCACTACTGCCAACGACAAACAAATAGGCATATAAAACAAACAACTGGATATGGTTTGAATATAATGTCAGACGATAATCTGTCAGCAGAGAATAGTACTTATTGTTGAACACGGTCTCACAGAACCATTTCGATTCACGAAAGTGTCGGGAAAAGGAGGCTTTGATGCTGTATGGACAAGTTGTGCGTTTCGCTCCGTTGCCCGCTTTCTAGAGTAAAGGCGGGAAGTTCTCGTATTTGCGTATAAAGCGGATTGCAGACTAACACGCTCACTGGTACTTTCGCGACTCCACAACCAGACGAACCCAGGTCTCTGCCCTTATTTTAGCCCCTTTCACCTGAACTCTTCAAAAGCGTCATCGCGCGGAGGGAAACGCTCCTTTTTCGGGGCACAAGGTCGGGGTCTGGAAACGCACTTGTGCAGACATACAAACACTTTGCGAATTTCTTTCCGCCACGCCCGCTCAAAACTTCCGACCAATGACAAACGGGCTCTCTCGATTCATCGCGACCGCCAGACCGATATTAGTCTAGCGACGCAGCCCCGCGTCTTCCTGTTCCTTTTTATGTTACGTTGTAGGTCTTGTATAGATCCTGAACCTGGATGCATAGACACAAATCCTATCAACCTAAGTGAGTATCAACGACAACAACCTAAGTAACAACAAAACAACGACAAGAACAGTAATGATAAGTTATGATGATAACGATAATAGCGATGAAAATAGTAACAACAACAATAACAGGTACGAGTGCATTTAAGATGAAGAGTTAACGCAATTTTGCTTTTCAACCTGCATCAACTGTCTTCATAATCTCCCTCGTGCACTAACATTGTTGTAGACATTGGCTAAAGGTCCTGTTTACCTTCGGAGCAGTGATATCACATTTGATGCATATGTGTAGGTCTGTTGTATCACAAAACATCTTACCATATCAAATTTTCGCAACAAAGCCTAAAATATAAGGAGATGTCACTGTTTTTCTCAATACACCATATCTGTAGACGGTTATTCTAGAAACAATTTTGATAAAACTATTGTTCACATTTTGTGTATTCACCAACGCTTAACATCGATTGTACGGATTCAGATTTTTAGAGTGGTTGTTTCTATCCCCAAATCACATTTAAGAACTATTTTAAAGCACTAATGCTGGGTGTTTGGTTCATCTGCAAATGGTAAAATATACCTTTAAGACCTTTGTCAATATGCAAGGAGAATGACAGTAATTACCTTTCGAAGCAGCAGTATTATCGTTCAATGTTTTGGTGCTAACGCAAGATGAAATATGAAAAGTGTTTTCACTGCATGCTTGGACCCCGATGCCCCCCTATATAGAGAGTAGCTGAAGTTTTATATCCGCTGCACTGTGGCACAATAGAGACATTACTTTCCCAAAGCACGCGCGATGTCAAACACTAGAGTCTCTTCCGTTGTCACTTTCGTGACGTCACGTAGGCTGCATCAGTACCCCCAGCCTTTCCTCTAATCCCTCCTAAAGGCGAGTCGTTCTTTTATTGTTAGCCAGTGTATATGGACGTATTAATCAACGTTCTCAATAATGCTTATGACTTTCGTTCTCCCTCTCCCTCTTGGGACCACTGTCTCGAAATGTTACTGCTGTAGTATATTCTCTGCTTTGGCAGTTATAAGGTTAAATAGATATAATCCAACACTCTTGCTCTTGCACACAGTAGACTGTATGGTTGAAGTTAACAAGTTGGTCATTATGATGACTATAATCAGTCAAAATCTGAACCAACTATTATGGTTTTGTTGTTGTTTTTCAGTACTTACGAAAAAAAGGGGGCAAACAGGCATTGTTGTCATAAAAAAAGGGTGATACTCCCTTTTGTCTAAAACTAATGAAATCATGGATGATATTACTATGAAGAGAATTGATTGATCGTGTCTTCACTTTCGGATATGGCTAAATAAAACCTGGAATTGTTGTAATCTTAAACTCACTGCTTTTTATCTGTTTGAAACGAAACTCACAGAGGTCACAATATTACAGAAAGTACGCCCTGTTCATTTCGACAGAGGCTTCGTGATTGGGAAGTCAATTCTTGCTACATTGGAAATATGCCTATCAAAACAAAACAACAGTTACAATAACCTATTATCTAATTTGGCGTCAAGATTTTCTTTAAGTTACATTCGTAATACGTCATCAGTATTTCTATATTTAAAAAATCAGGTCAATTATAAACTGCCAACAGTTTACAAAGTCACATACCTGTAAAATCATTTATTCTAATGGAGCGCATCGGGAAGCTGTACTAGAGATATGCCAAAGAGTCTGCTAGAAGTAATTATCGACTAGAATGTCTTGTTTTCCGTGTTCATCTCACTGCTACCTACTCGTGTGAATTGTAATTCAAGTTGCTCTGACTTCAGTGAAGACTACGAACTAAATGAACTTGTGACATGGTAGGATTCGAAATCACGTCACGAAGGCGGCGGGGAAAAGTACACGACACTTCTTCGGTCGTCTGCGGAGACGGTGCATTGCTGATGATGTGCGTTAGGCTGCGGAGCAGGGACTTAAAGATTGATGGATATTTATGAAATATTGATTAAGTTGCAAACCAATCAAAACACATGCGAGGTTAAACGCTGGCTGCGAAGGAGAGCGCGGATTTTTGATTTGGGGACCATTTCTGCTTGTACTCCACAAAAAGTTTCAGGGAAGTGGTTGAATATGGGACATCGGAAATGTTTTCTTCTGGTTACCTTTCTTTGTTTTACAAAGAAATGTCGACATGTCGACACAGAATAGGTGGCTGGTAATTTGATTTAAATGTACAAGCAACTCTAGTTTGATGGAATATCAGGAAGCAGATCATCGTTGTGCTCTAAAAGCTATGGAATTTGAAAGTTTATTGTATTTTCAACACTTTCCATCCTTAAAGTCAGCATTGACACAACAAAGCTTTTATGCGATTTTTTCCTTCCGTTTCATGTCAAACAAAGGACATTTAGTGAAACTTCCCACTTTACATTGTTTACTAAAGGTCAATGTTAGACTCATGAACCCAAGACAATACCCCAATCATAATTCGCATAGTAACCTCGCGGCAACTTTATGCAAATGTCTATGTGAAAACAAATGAAAATTAAACATTACGTAACTTTTCTGCATTTCAGGTTTGATCTACATTAATTTTCTTCCAGTCTATTTGTCTGGATTTACATTGTTTTTCTAATACATGTATCAAGTTGACGACGGTGTAGAATTGCCCTCTGAGTCTGTTGGTTAAAGGGCGTTTTTGTATGTTCTTTTGTATGCACGAGTCAGTGTGTCTATATTTGTATTTAGAATACAATATACAAGACCATCCTTTGTGCGCATGAATATAAACATATGAACGGTAATTAGGTAACACGAAATATATCACCAAAGGGAGGTGAAAATGCTGACTGGAATGCGTTTCAGGTCGTACTCTGTCTTCACTCTGTTCATTTCTTTATTTTTTCCTTCATTGTTTATTTGGGGCCATCAGAGATTAACCAACCAATAGATAAACATCTTACCCCAAATAGATCTGCAAAATTCATGAAGAATCCAATGCTGGTTTCGTCAGCAAAGGCGCGCTGCCCATAATCATCGGCAAACTTTGGCTTCGGCTGCTTCGAAGAGCAAGAGCCCCGCCTTCTGATGGGGAACACTGCACTTCAGCAGCGGTTAAGAGGTCACATAGGGACGTAGCCTTTTTTTTCTCCTCTTGACTTTTCGTTTGGCTGTATAGGTGTTATTCGTTCACCCTTGACACAGTTTTCAATTCTCAACCGAGGAAAAGTTTTGCCGCCATCTCAAGTGTGTCGAAGGGTGGCAATCAGAGGAGAGGAGAAAGTCTGTGCGATTGTCTTTATGTGTGAGCTCAGGGAAATAACCCTTGAAGGATGGCTTGAATTTGCAGTGTACATTTCGGTGTTTGTTTGTTTGTTTGTTTCATGGACACGCACTTCTTTTACACACTACAACATGGGACTCTTGACAAGGATTTTACACTCGCAGGAAATGAAAATGAAGGTCAAATATAAAGAAGACATTCAAAGCACTTGACAACGTTAACAATATTTTTTTTAAGTTCATATCGCCAATACATGTATAATGAGAAGGTATGAAACTTAGATGGTGAAATGTCCTTAAGCGTGACTGCGTACGGCTAACACCATTCAACCTTTACCTTTGTCACTTAAAAAGCAAGATATAAAAACCACCCTACCTCGCAAAGCTGGGTAGGAGAGCCACTGCGAAATTATTTCCCCTTGTGTATACCTCTTTTAAAAACAAGACGTGCTTTTACGAACTGAATGATGCATGTGAACAGTGCAGAAATTGATACCCTGGAAAATTTTTCCGATGACAAGCTTCGGTGTTAATATGTTCATATCTTTTTTTGCCGTTTTTAATCACGTTTAGAGTAAGTGTGTCCGACATCTCTTCACCGTGAACAACCAGTAGTCAAATAATGCGAGATATGTTCTCCCAAGAGAGGGCGCTAATCACAATACTTTCATTGCCAATTAATCAGTTTACAGGAAACATGGAAACATCGTGTGTAAAAGCTAGCACAGCAAGCATCTTGATTTTCATCGCAACGACACTCTCAAAAGAAAAAAAAATGCTCTCCTCCGTTCTCTCAGTTTCATGGAAAAGTGAAATTAGTTGAGCAAAAAACAACAACAGCAAAATAAAACAAAAAACAAAAACAAAAACGTGCAATGATACAGGTGACGCAAACTTTAAGGAAGGTCGGGAAAAGTTCAATCTGATATTAATGCTTAACATCACCATATTCATAATGTGGCAAGATGGACTACCAGCGGCGAATGCTGATGGCAACATTTGTCCCTCAAACGTGGCACATTCTTTTCTTGAGGCCATAGCTCAAGTGTATACTGCTGCACAATCGTGCCCACGAACTCGAGATGGATTCTGTGAGAACACCACGTTAATGATAACCACGATGATAATATCAGACCAATCTTTTGCTGGCCAGAAATTGATGAAAACAACGCCAACAAGAACAACAACAAGAAGAAAAGAGTGGTAACGTTATCCACCAAGGGTGCCTCAGTATGGCAGTATCTGACGCTCCTTGGAATGAAGCGAACAGCGTTGTTCTGGATCACGGTAATTGTTTAAATCTGCCCTGACATTCTATGTGGGGTCTGATCACAACAGGCGAGGTAGTGCTAAATTAATCAGATAGCCCAGGTCCATACAATCGTAATTTCACCGCCCTTTTGATGTCGTCTGCTCCGTTCGTGACCTCTATAGAAGTCTATCAGTCACTCTCATGACGTGTTTTCTTATCTTGAATATTCTTCGGTTTCTACTAGCACACAGACACACACACACACACCCAACACACACACATACACACTCTCACGCACACACACACAAATTAAACCTCAGAACTGATTTCCACTAGACCTGTTCTTCTTGTTTTTCTACCCTTTCTTGTATTTAGGCATCTATTTCCGGAGCGCACATCTTCGCGGGAGGCAAATCAAAACGGAATGACTCGGCAGAAAAAAAAAAATTGAATAAAATATTATTTCCTGATAATGAGAGATAGGAACAGGGGGAAGTAGTTTTGATTGATCTCCGTTGGATTCGGAATGTCGCGCAAGAAATAAAGAAAACCATGATGAGTAGGAAAAAAGTGTAGGATTCTGATTGAAGCTAACTGTTTTTTCCAGGAAAAGGGTCCGTTGCGGGCCTGTCTGCAAGGCACCACGCTGCGTGGCGGGTCGGGGGCGCGTCCCGTTCAATTGACCGGGTTGAGGCCTCGAAGCATTAGGAATTTTTCTCTTCAGTGTGTCTCTGTTTGTGTCTGTCTGTCCGTCTCTCTGTTACAATCTTTTTGCTTTCTCTGTTCTTGTTCATCAACTTATCTATCAAGATATCCTTAAAGGGATGGTATAGTATTAGTAGAGATGAGGATTAGGCTTTTAACTTTTTGAGAGATATCAAGAAACCACTTATGAAATAGTACAGAGCATACCATTCTAAGAGGAATTCAAAGTTTATTTTATGAAAGTCGGTTTTGGAATGGCCGAGATATCCAAAAACAAACTAAAACAAAGCGATCGTAATAAAGGGTGGGTCCCACCTTTTATTGGGATTGCTTTTTTTTTTCCCTTTTTTTTTTGATATCTCAGCCATTTTAAAACCAATTTCACCAAATAAACGTTGAATTCCTTTTGAAATTACATGCTCTTTCATATTTTATAGGAGGTACCTTATTGTCTTATCAAAAATAAGACTATACAATCCCTTTAAACCTTTGCCTTCCAAAACAACTTCTGAAGAAGACGGTTATATCAATACATATAATTTGCACAACTTCCATTCTTATTCTACCCCATCTCACAGCATGGGCTCACATAATATATACGTAATACAGAATAAAACGGGAAAGTTTGGATTTGCTGATATCGTGATTTCCAAGTACACTGGTCCCTTTGGTTGTCGTGCATATTATTTTTTGAAGACAAGCTCTTAAATCAACATTGTGTTCGTGTGTGTGTGTGTGCGTGTGTGTGCGTGTGTTTGTCTGTCCGTCCGTCTGTTGGTGGTATATGTTTGTGTATAGAGACGTCTGTGTGTGTGTGTGTGTGTGTGTGTGTGTGTGTGTGTAAGCAGGAAGGTGAGACGAAACACCTCCCCAGTAATAATATATGTGTGAGTCCGTGTGTGTGTGTGTGTGCGTGTGTTTGTGTGCGTAAGGTTGTATGTCTGTAAGCAGACTGATACATAGTACAGCTTCACCTGCAAGGGGCATACGTGATTACCCAACGCAGTGCTGCACCTCTCGACCAGTCGCAGAGTTCGTGTGTTTAGTCCCCATGGCTTGCCTGAGTCACACACTGAGTGGGTTAACCCCGGCTCCCGTTCCACCGCGTGCAAACGCTGACCTTCGAAAGCTGCCTCGAAGCCAAGGTGTCCAAACCGCCACGTCGCCGGAGAATAGGGCGGCCACATTTGTCGAAATTGGTGATGGAAATTGTCCGCACTCTCTCCCTCTTTTCCCCCAGTTCCAGCCTTAAATGCAGACAATCGATCTAAGAATTACTCCCTTTCCACTGTATTGAATTAGAAACTCGGGCATCGGATAACAGTGCATTGTGCGGAAAACGACGATAATTTGAAAAACACGATACGTTAACAGATATTCCGCAGAAAGAATAAACGCAAAAATCGAATTCCACTTCAGTTAGGAAAATCGGAATGAATACGCGAGGAATGATAAACTCTGGCGCAAATTCAATTTGCCGCCAAATCGAAGAAAATCACAGGGAAAGGGGAAAGAAATTGCGTGCGGAATGGTGAGAGGGACGCAGCAAGTCGGAATCAAAATACAAGGTGAGACTGCGTGTATAAATGGGGTATAACATTACTAGCCATCGCACTTTTTCGCTCTGCGCAAATCAAATCAAACCATCGGTGTCGCACTCTCTTCCGTCCGTGCGAAAATGAAATAAGATTCAAAACGCAACACAGCGCCCCAAACTGTTACTGCAAACAGACAAATGTGGCGCTTTTCGACAAATTTCTCTTCCCCTCTCCTTCCCCTGCACTGTCATTCAGCGAACACTATTCTCCCGTTTGCTCTTTCTAAATCGGAGAGAAAAAATACACCTCTATTCCCTTCGCTAGGGAATTCCGTCGCCAGCCCAAATCTCGTCAGTAACGGTATCGTAATTTCATTGAAGATGCTGCCGTGGCTCTCGGCAGAGTATGCCATCGTAACTTTGCATCAGTCGGCTTTGATGTGACTTCGTGTTTTTCTTTTAATTCGTGTGGTCCCGTTTGGGACATGGAGCAGTCATTTTCGTGCAAATAGTCCAAATTTGATTCGTGGGTGTAAATGAAAAGCGAAAATATTGTCGCTGCAAATCGTCGGCGTTTTCCCTTCATGTGATACGCAGATTGCTTTTGCGCCTTAGTGGCTGTTGTGCGCCAGCAAAGATAAACAAAACAAACGCCCCCACTCCTCATAAAAAAAAAAACTCTGAAAGAATAGAAACCGTAGTGAAATAACCCTGTAGTTCACGTTTGAAAAGAAAGTGAAATGTAAAAAAAAAAAGAGAGAAAAACCCGGATCTTTAAACAAGCAACAGGACGGTATAGAGACAGATAAATATATACTTTAAACAATACATGAAATAAAGCGTTGATAATAAAATTCATAATATTACTGTAAAATACAAAGAATGTGTTTCTGTCCATCCAGTCATTTCATTTTGTTTCTCATCTCGTCAACAAGGTTTAGCAGCAGTATGTAATAATCGGTTATTTGCGAAATGTTTAGAAAGTGATATATACTTCAGTTCTCTATGTATAATCTGTATGATCGCATTGTATTGTATTGTACAGTATTGTATTGCTTTGTATCAATTGTATAACGCAACGCAGGGGCAGTGGAACATTTCCTGTGTGTGTGTGTGTGTGTGGGGGGGGGGGGGGGCTGGGCTCGTGGTTGTATGGGTCGAGGGTCAGTACTCACTCACCCTCTCCCTTTCACCTGTCCACCCACGATGAGAAAAATCTTCGAGAAGTCATGTGTCTTCTTTTTTTTTTCTTTCATTTTTTTTTCGGTTTTCTTTTTAAAGCCGAAAGTGCAGGGGGCTGCAAACAGACAATAACATACACATTGTTTCATGATGATTAAAGTACCTTGATTAAAGATACATATATAATAACCATAATAATAATGCTAATGATAATAATAATAGTAATAGTAATTCAAAAAATGATAATGATATAAACACACACACACACACACACACACATATATATATATATATATATATGTTATATATATATATATATATATATACATATATGTATATATATATATATATATTATATATATATATATATATATATACATATATAATATATATAAATATAATTATATATATATATATATATATATATATATATATATATATATATATATATATATATATATATGGGCCTATATTTGTAGGGCCTAATAGTATGTATAATGACTATGTAAAAGTGCAACCAGTGTAAAAGAACAAATCACATACACCATATAGTAAGGTCACTTTTTAATAAACATTTCGACTGAACTGCAGTTTTCATTCTTTTTTCGAGGAGAGAGAGAGAGAGAGAGAGAGGGGTGGGGGAGAGATGTCAATAACACGATAACCATGAAAGAATCAAATAGAATGGTTCATGTTTTGATGCACGATGTCCGGGCCAGTGAAATTTCCGTTTAGAATAGAGAGGGGTGTAGATAATAAAAAGCGAGAAAGAGAAAGGGACAAGAAATACATGTATGGGTGCATTTTCAGATCTACTCAGAGTACGCGCCTGCAGAAAATTATGTAATTGAGTAGTTCTACTTTGGTACATCAGGTGCGACGTAGCCCAAAGCTTCCTCATTCGATGATTCACCTAATTTTCTAAAGCATGTTAAATTGATGCGAGCAAAATTGGAATCAGTCGAAAGCCAAACGAATTAATTGCCTGTAATTTCTATTGGCAAGAAGGAGAAAGAAAGAGCGGGAAGAGGAAAAACGCAGCACTCTGCCTCGGCAGACGTGGGGATACACTTTGTTGCCATGGCAACAGAGCCCATAGGTAAGTGCACTTTTCCTTTTCGCGCGGGACGACTTTGATGGCAATGTTATGCACATCTTGCGCGCGTTAATGCGACCGGCAATCGAAGGAGTACGGCTCTCTTTTTTTCTCTCTCTCTCTTTTGCAAAGACATATATTCCACTGAAATTGAATTGGAAGATGAAATTAACAACATTCCAGCCGAGGTCGAGAGATATCATGGAGAAGGACGAGGTATGGAGAGCTGATGAATATTTTGCATTTGATGTGATTATCGTGTTTTTCCCTCTTGTTTTCTAATTGACTCTGCGCAGTAGAGCCGTGTGACCGGTTAGTAACTGTGCGCAATATCCCCATGTAATCATACAATAATTAGAGGTATACGCGATCTTATTAATCAAGTCGGACCTGCATTTTTTTTCTTTTACCCTTTTGATTTCGAGGTATTGGAAGACGGCAGAGCACAGACTTGTCTCCATGGCCAGATAGCTACATTTCGGGAGGCAAATGAAGACATCCAAATTCCTATTCGTGTTTACTTATCAACCCAATTTCCTCTTCTGATTGGCACGACTTACCAGTCGGCTCCGTGTCTCCAGACGGCGCGAAATCAACCAAGTTATACATATTTTATTCATTTGTCAATTTCTGTTTCGAGACTGGCATTCTCCGTTTCCTTTTTTCCCCCTTCGCTGAGCATGTATTGCTGGAAATGGGTCTAATGGAAGATTAACAAGGCACGGTATGTGGAACTGGTTAGTGAACTGTTCGTCTATTGCTGTATCGTATTATACACTGCCTTGCCAGTGCAGAAACGAAGATGACATAATATGGTAATGATTTATTCCTTGATCGAATTAAACATTTTCCCCCCTCTGGTAAGAATAAATTCCATGGAGCCGGTGGGGGAAAGAGAGATTTATATGACAATAATATTCTGGAGTATTGATGCGAACATGAGAATATTTTGTCATTTCTTGCTGTGTTTGACAACGGCAGGTAGCAAATTGATAGATGAAAAAATGAACTCGAATAACCCCGTCGAGCTTCATCTTTCCGTCTCTCACTCCGTAATACCTATAATGATAATGATAATGGTGGTGATAAAAGTAATGATGGTAGATGATAATAGTAATGATAATAACAATGATAATGATTACGATGATAATAATTATCATTGGTATTATTATTGTTATTATTATTATCATTATTATGATTATTATTATTATTAACATCATCATCATCATTATAATTATTGTTGTAATAATGATACTAATGATTACAAGAACAACGACTGCAATTACTATTCCTAACAAACTACAGTACTTAATATTACCACTGTCATTTTGTTAAGGTTTGATCTATGACTTTGGTTTTGAATTGAGCTGAGTATCTCAGCGGGACATGTTTTGATTCTATAGGAAGACCAATGTAAGTAATTTTTATCTTTTTTTAAAAAACTATTTTGACCTTTTTTTGCTTATTTATTTTCTTGAGCTGTGTATAGATGATGATTTCCCACTACCCCTTGAGAGAAGACGCGTTATTTTAAATCCTTCTCGTACGAGTATGATAATAGTGATGATAATGATGATAATAATAATAATAGTAATAATATTCAACAGGGTAGCCTCTTCAGTGTTTCCACTGCTCTAGAAGAGGGCCCTGTCATTATCATTACCCTAGCGTTGCCAGGTAATCATTCGTACGCCTGAGTCGAGAGGGACATGCTGGGTGAAGACATCATATCGAAGGACGTAAGCACTTGACGAGATTCGAACTCGGGACCTCCGATTGGAAAGTCGAGAGTCTTATCCACTATGCCACAGTGCCCCACGTGATGATGATGATGATGATGATGATGAAGACGATGATCAGTAGTATCATGAGGGTCCCATCCATTTCCAGCTTAACTGCTCATGATGGCGGTCTCAATTAGGCCTATCTCTCATATTTACTGGAAAAATACCTACTATATATCTATCTTATTTGCATGTTTTGTATATGTTTATTGCACAATTGCTCATGTCTATCTATTTGTGTAACGTTTTGCTTTAACTTCCATCATTGCATTTGCTGTTTTTTGTATCTTTGAAATCTGTGTTGTATTTGTTATTTTGATTGAATGCAGAAATAAACCAAATCAAACCAAATTATTGTTCTTGTTATCATTGTTTTCTTTGTCGTATATTTGGTTTAACTATTATCGTAATGATGTGAGAGTATTGGTACTAAAAGCGGGCTGATGATTACTTTTGTAAATGCATGCTTCTCTTGATGTGAGGTTTACCTAATGTTGAAATGCTGGACTAATCTCAGTGATGGCGTCGTTCTGTGCTTCATCAAGAGGGTCAGGGTTACAGGAAACCAAAACCCAAAATATAAATGAGGATTGAGTGAAAGCAGCGATATTAGTTGAACTCGTCAGTGAAAGTTTGAGGAAAATTTGATATTCCGTTCAAAAGTTATGAATTTTTAAAGTCTCGGTGCCATCATCGCTGGACAAGGAGACTACTACAGTTCATGACGTCATTCAAGAGGCCGCCATCAAACTCAAGCTTCAGCTTAAGATGACGGTCTCTTGCATTTTTGTATGTATTAATTCGAGTGAATAATCAATGATTTTTCCAATTGCTTTTGTATGATCATAATTCACCTATAAAATATTGCATTATTTGTACATAATACAGTGTATATGATTATAATTACATTTATTTTGTGTTGGATATAATGTTAATAGTATTGGAAAATTGTTTGTTATGTTGTATATACTTTGTGAAAAATGCAGAAATAAATCAAATCAAATCAAATTAAGGACATACAGAAAATATGAAGAAAATTCAACATATTTTCACTTTTATAGCATTATGAAAGAGCACTTTGCTTACCTCTTTCAGAAAGCAGAGAGAATAATAGATTATTATCCTTAACATGTTTCAGTTGCATGTCGATGGAATGCGTACTTGCCATGAAAAATCAAATTTTGTGGAATTCTCCCTACATTTTCTTTATATTGTTGTCCACAATGATGTAATGAACTGTAGTAGTCTCCTTATCCAGCAGTGACTGCACGGAAACTCTAAAAAATCATAACTTTTGAATCGACTGTCCAATTTTCCTCAAACTTCAAATGATATATTCCTCTAATAATGCTACTTTCACTCAATCCAAATTCATATTTCATATCTAAATGTATATTCATATTTGGGCTTTGGTTTCTTTTCACGCCTTTCTATAATTCTTCGCGAGAGCTGGAGAGGCAGCCAGCGAGGAAGGAGGGGGGGGGGGGGGGGGCAAGCTTGATTTGTCCGTGTGAATGTCTCATCTACAATCCTGAAGAATCCCATTCCCACACGACCCCATTGCAGCGCCGCAATTATTTACCATGCTGAGCCAAAATAACAACGCACTCATTAGCGCGCACAAATGGAATTATTTGAGAGTAATCACGCGAACCCTTTTTGTATGCTAATACGATTTAGCGTGGGGTGACTGACACGATTCGAAAGTGTGTACATCCGTATCGAATGTGTACTCTGGGAATGTTTCATCGTAG
Organism: Diadema setosum; assembly: GCF_964275005.1. Classification (NCBI taxonomy): domain Eukaryota; kingdom Metazoa; phylum Echinodermata; class Echinoidea; order Diadematoida; family Diadematidae; genus Diadema; species Diadema setosum. The sequence continues at coordinate 16,827,590 of NC_092695.1, forward strand.
AAGTGTGACTCAAAAACTAAAGATGAACTGTCACATACAAAGAAATCTCACCAGACCAGTATTCCTAAATAAGAAAGAAACTACACCAGCGTGTTTCTGTGGAATAAAGATATGCCTTATCCCAATTATAAGGCAAGGGTGTTAAAATTTTGAAGCCAGACAGGTATGGCACATAGATGAAATTTTGTGAATTTCGTATTGCAATGCCGAGAAATCACCTTGCAGGCCGGGAGGATATAGGGCGTTGATGTGAGAAGATTGGGACGGAAACGGCGGGAAGTTTGCGATAATCTCGCCCGAAGAGAGCGGGGCAAATCCACGGTGATAGCCCGCATGAACGGTGTGGACAGACGGTGGTGGTGAAATGAGAACTTGCGGGTCCGTACGGTATGAAAGATTTAATTTCTATTTTCCATGACGGAGAATATGAGAGGGTGAGAGGGAGGGAAGGAGGGGGGGGGGAGAAAAAAGTCAGCAGCAATCATGGTAGCGATGATGACTAACTTGATAACAAAAGAACGGTGATGATGCAATACTGCTAATGAATTTCACTATAATTCACAAAAATTACGGGTACCTCGAATCAAGTATATAGTTAAGGGGGGGGGGGGGTCGTGCTTATTCATACATGGACCAAAAACTTTGGAACAACCTTGCAATATCTCCACGACAAGCACCTTCTATAAAAAAATAAGAACCTCAAAACCTACCCTTTTTTAATCTAAATTGACGATATCATTTACATGTATGCATGATATACGTATATTGTTTGTTTGCTTATTGATCTTATGTTATATCTTCTATGATCCTCTGTTGTAACATAATAGTCTGTTTCCACAGCGCCATAAGTATCTTTTTAGGTAGAATGAGCGCTATATAAGAGTCTATCTATTATTATCATTATTATAATAAAGATTATAATGAATATAAACAGTGGAGATAAGAAGGGGAAAAAAGGTGATAATATTATGACGTATCATTTCATATTGTTGTTTTTTGACTACTATTAGGACTACCTTTACTACTACTTATCGTCGTTGTAATCATCATCATCATCAACAGCAACAATATCATCATTATCATGTCATCCTTATCATTGTTCGATGACATTATTATGATTTTATTTTTTCATTCATTGATTTATTCATGAACTAAATTAGTGGCCAGTCTTTACCGTCGTAATCATGCATTGACATTGTCATACCGTTACCCCGTGGTCATGACTGTGATGTAAACATGAACGCGGCTTCTCGGAAAGACATTTCGGGTTATCACGTCATTGGGCATAATTTTGTATGCATAATGTATATCACCACCACCCCACTGGTGTAGCTAGAAAAGAAGCATTTACGGGAAAATGACACCTCCAGGGACATTGTTACATCTATTCATGACCATTATCCTCCTCCTCCTCCACCACCTCCTCCTCCTCCTCATCTTTCTCCTCTGTACTTCCTCCGTTTCCCTTCCTTAGGTTTCTGGTTTTTATGTCCCTCTCTCCATCCCTCCTCCTCTGTCTGTTTGTCTGTCTCCCCCCCCCCCCCCTCCTCCTCCTCCTCATCTTTCTCCTCCTGTACTTCCTCCGCTTCCTTCCTTATCTTTCTTTGTTTTTTATGCCCTCTCTCCATCCCTCCTCCTCTGTCTGTTTGTCTGTCTCTCCCCCCCCCCCCCTCCTCCTCCTCCTCATCTTTCTCCTCCTGTACTTCCTCCGTTTCCCTTCCTTAGGTTTCTGGTTTTTTATGTCCCTCTCTCCATCCCTCCTCCTCTGTCTGTTTGTCTGTCTCTCCCCCCCCCCCCCCCTCCTCCTCCTCACTTTCTCCTCCTGTACTTCCTCCGCTTCCCTTCCTTATCTTTCTTTTTTTTTTATGTCCCTCTCTCCATCCCTCCTCCTCTGTCTGTTTGTCTGTCTCTTCCCCCCCTCCTCCTCCTCCTCCTCATCTTTCTCCTCCTGTACTTCCTCCGCTTCCCCTTCCTAATCTTTCTTTTTTTTTATGTCCCTCTCTCCATCCCTCCTCCTCTGTCTGTTTGTCTGTCTCTTCCCCCCCTCCTCCTCCTCCTCCTCATCTTTCTCCTCCTGTACTTCCTCCGCTTCCCTTCTTATCTTTCTTTTTTTTTATGTCCCTCTCTCCATCCCTCCTCCTCTGTCTGTTTGTCTGTCTCTCCCCCCCCCTCCTCCTCCTCCTCCTCATCTTTCTCCTCCTGTACTTCCTCCGCTTCCCTTCCTTATCTTTCTTTGTTTTTTATGTCCCTCTCTCCATCCCTCCTCCTCTGTCTGTTTGTCTGTCTCTTCCCCCCTCCTCCTCCTCCTCCTCATCTTTCTCATCCTGTACTTCCTCCGCTTCCCTTCCTTATCTTTCTTTTTATTATGCACCTCTCTCCATCCCACATCCTCTGTCTGTTTGTCTGTCTCTTCCCCCTCCTCCTCCTCCTCCTCCTCCTCCTCACATTTCTCCTCCTGTACTTCTTCCGCTTCCCTTCCTTATCTTTCTTTGTTGTTTATGCCCCTCTCTCCATCCCACATCCTCTGTCTGTTTGTCTGTCTCTTTCCTCCTCCTCCCCCCTCCTCTCCCCCTCCTCCTCTTCTCCCATCGTCTAGGGCTACAAGGTGTCCAGGTGGTATCCTACCAGTAGCAATGATTACAATACTTGATTGAGTTAAAGGAAACCCTAATACACACATGTATATGTGGATTGAATGACCGAATGATTGCAGAAATATTTGTAGAACACATCAGCGTCCCACAAATAAGAGTTTTTAAAGTTTCAGTGTGGCCATCGCTGGATAAGAAGAATACTGACAAAAAGTCACACATGGACAACGATAATTATAAACAAGATAATCAAAGTGAATTCAACATATTTTCATTTTTCTATCATTAATGAAAAAGCATTCGGCCACCTCCCCCCCCCCCCCCCCCCGCTTTTAGAAGGCAGGGAGAATAGTGTTACCCCCAACATATGTCAGTAACAAGTGGAAAGAATTTGTACTTTTTATAAGATATGAAATTTTGTGGATTACAAAAAGATATTATTTTTCAATATATCGTCGTCCATGTATGATATCACGAATTACAGTCTACGTACCTACCGATTGTGGTACCGAAACTTTACAAAATCATAGCATTTGAAAGGATTATTCCATTTTCCTCAAACTTCACTGACGTGCTCTATTTGTGCATTCACTCAATTCATATTTGGGTTTCATTCCCCCTTAAATCCTCGTCGTGACTTCTCCTGTCACGTCAAAGTCAAAGCAACAGATCAATATGTCTGCATATCACAAACTTGAGCTTTCTCTTTCTGTACTAAGGGATGCCAACTTACATGCATTGTACAGCATTGAATATTCTTAAGGCTGAAAAGGATGTATTTTTGGTGAAAAAAACCCCACAGAACAACCAGTATATTTATATTTCCTGCAGTAGACATGTGTAGTATGTAATACAATCGGGAAAATAATATTTTCCATAAACAATGCAATATAATTTGGCAAAAAGAAAAACCACTATAAAATACTACAAAGAAGTAACAGTTGGCATCTCTATGATACTGTAAATAGTACTACTAATACGTTGAAGTTTCTTCACAATTTATCTTAGTGAGCCAGAATTCTCAGCACTCCACATCGACGTTTGTACTCGGAAACTGATATCGGGGCTATAGAGAAGGCTGGATTCCTGCACCGAATACTCGGTGACACGGCAGTCCTACGAGTCAGGGAGGAAGGCGAGGACGATTCCGATGGAGTATGACGGCACGAATTTGATACTGTATGATACTGAGATAAGGACAGACGAGCAAAGTAAGATACTTCGGACAGAGTAATAGGAAGGCAGAGGCCGTCATCAAAATCAAGCTCTGCTTGAGATGGCGATCTCCTACATCTGCTCGTAATAATTTGATTGAGTAATCAATGATTTTCCATTGTTCGTGTATTACTAAAATTTACGCATGACTGTGTGATTGGTATGTGTTTGTTTTTCCAATGTATAGTAATTTTTTTTTTGTACCGTTATCTGGTTATATTCACTTTGTGAAAATGCAGAAATCAAAGCAATCAATTCAAATCAGAATGATAGCGGGAGAAAGAGAAATTTCTAGAACGACGAATACGACAAAGACATTAATACGGTGGTCATTTGATATGATTTGATTTGATGTAGATATGATTTGTCGTGATTTCCGCGATCAAGAAACCAGACAGAGTGGAAAATGCTAACCTAACTCCAGCACATGCTCAAACAGTTATCCGACACAATGCCAAGGGACATTGTCCCTTTGTTGAAATGTCTACACAATGTTTGTCATGGATATACTGGGGAGGGGGTGGGGGTTCGGTTAATGCGATGTATTGACTTTAGATTTTCTTTGGAAGCAGAAATCTTATAAGATCGGCATTATTTTTTATTTTATTTTTTTTTGTGGTCAACATTGTGTAGAGACCTGAGTAGCTAAATGGATACTGCTCCATGGCTGTTGGAGGCATTGGTTCGCGCACACACAAAAGGATAGTTTGAGATTCATGGATAATGTCAAGACTACGTATGAGGGACAGAAAATGGTAAGGAAAAAAAAAGGAATTAATGTACTGAGTATGAGTTATGATGTACCATATAGGCAGAGAGGGAGCGACGCATTAGATACGGGAATCAAAGCCACAGAAAAGAGGGGATAAAATGAACGCCTCAATTTTTCATGTGGAAAGTTATCAGCCCTCGTAACGAAGCAATAATTTAAAAATGTTCACAGAGCTCCCAAGTCGTATATATTAGCGTACATGGATACAATTCCTCTTGCTTAACGACAAGCGTAATGAAAACAGAAACAAACAAACATATGACAATGCATATTGTATGCGGTTATGTAAGTAATGCATTCTCATTAAACATCAACAGAACTCAAACAAAAGGATTATCGTTATGGCATGTAAATAATTAAGGTGAAAGCTCGCTATGCCCAGGGAGGTTCCACCTCCCTGCTATGCCTTCCCTCTCATTTCCGAAGGCTAGCTCCCATGACAAGGTAATATCTTGTACATCTCGTTTTCTTTTGTTCCTGAATAAATAAACCTCCCGCTGTATGACTTTCCTGTCAGTGTTAAATTTGTCAATGAGGCAAATGATGGATTGTTGTTTCTTTTTCATGCTTTTGCTGTCGCTTGTCTGCCTTTATTCTTTTTCAGTTACTCTTATATGCATAATTATGTTCTTGTGTCTGCCATTTATAGCTTTATGTCCCATTATGGATGTTCTTTGTCGGAAACTATACAGCGAAGGTGAATAGCCTGGACTGCGCATTTACACGACAGGTTTAAAAGTACCTAACTCAAACAGTGAAAACGCGACCGATGGTACACTGACTGTAGGCTTGCAGAGAGAAAGGAAAACGGGAAAAGGCAACAGAAGTATTTTCCCTGGTGTTTCTTTGTTCCTTTTTTCTTTTTTTTCTTTTTTTTTGTAGGCCAGAGTATGACAAGTAAGTTCCAAAGGACAAGTGACAACTCTGACACAACAGCTGCCATCTTATACATGACTACTGTGTGTAGCTTCACACTGGTTATTCAGTCTTTTTCTTTCTATATCTACCTTGAAAATACACACAAACACATACACACACTCGCATACCATATATATATATATATGTACATATATATATATATATATATATATATATATATATATATATATATATATATATATATATATATACGTAAGTAGAGTGTGAACTGCAATATGGCTGACAGTGCTCAACTATATAGGAGCCCATGTAGTACAATATATAGTAGGATGGAAGGCGTTGCTTTATTAGTGACTTAGCTGGACAGTCTGTTTCGGCCGAAGCCTCGTCAGCAACTAAATCAATTTCTTGTTAAAGTACAGTGTAAGACATACGGCTCTGGTGCACTCAAGCAAGCAAACAAAAGATATATATATGTATATATATATATATATATATATATATATATATATATATATATATATATAGAGAGAGAGAGAGAGAGAGAGAGAGAGAGAGAGAGACATACATACATATATACAGAGAGAGAATCAATAAAAGAGAGAAAGGCAAATAGAAAAAAAGGGATGTGTATGTGAAAGGGAGAGGGAGGTTATATAGGGGAAAGATATAGGTGTGTCGTTGAACGCGTTGAATATTAGCGTAAGAACAAAGGAATTACAGCATATTTTATACGGAAATAAACCCGCCATTTTGACGTATTATATAGCGCTCTCATCGTTGGTTGGTTTGGTCGGTGTTTATTTTCGTCCCCCCTCCCCCCCCAAAAAAAAAAAGCAATCATAGAAACACAACGATATGATACATTTACACATGATGAAAACGACTGGATAGCCTCACCATGGAGCTACAATATTTGTAGAATAGTGTTGAAACTCTATAGCCTCACTCAACGAATAAGCATGAAGGCACCGCTGAGGAGTCTAGTTAGCACTCTAAGTAAATCAATTTGATATACATGACTCATCATACAAAAAAAAGAATAAACCTCAACGTAACCTAGATGAAGGAAATATATAAAAAGCTATAAGATACTCCTCCAAATTGATATATATATATATATATATATATATATATATATATATATATATATGTATATATCTATATATATACATCCGTAAATATATATATATATATATATATATATATATATATATATATATATATGTCTTTAGAGACAATTTAAGTGAATAAAGTGAATTCCATTTTGATGATCAAAGGAAGTGCATTAAAATTCATTCTGCCCCTATATGAAACCATTCATTTCCAGTGTGAAACGTACTCCTTGGCATAGGGATGTTTAGATTATATTCAGATTATAATTACCGTTTATTTTCTTTAAGAGCAAAATTTATTAGAAACACAAGATGATGTCAATCTATTTAAATCTTTTCAAGTAATTTAACTAAGTGTTGTGTAAGTCTGGAAGCAATGCAATCCAACTAAAGGATGTGTTGTATTTTATGGTGTGATGTATAAGAATTTAGAAGTTTTGAAGTTTTTGGATCCTATCTTAATGTATATTTTACAGGAGTCCCATACTATATTTGCATAATCTAACTACGGTAATATAAAGGAAATACACATGCTAGTGTCATATTTCGTGAAGCTTACCATTTTACTTACTTTCTTACAAACATAATCAACCGGACGGTCTTATTTAACTCCTTATCGAATGTGATACCTAATCAACTTGATAAAATGTCTTTATATTCGTTTACATTCAGATCTGAAACTTTGTATTTGTTCAACAATTTTCTGGTTACAATAAAAACATATATATATATATATATATATAATCTCAATTCAAACTTATTCTTATGCCATACATCCATTCAAAAAGATCCATCATAAATCTTCTTTTAACACCACTTGAACTTGATGCGGATTAGGGTCAGTCACATGTACTACACTGTATCGTCAGCGTACAGGTGAATATCGCAAATGTCAATTTTCTTTATTTACCCGTCACTTGTACATATATGTAGATTTAAACAGCCTAGCGTGTGTAGCGTAAAGTTACATAGTGTTCAGTATGAAATGCAAAAGGTTAACGACGGAATGAGTTGTGGTATCTAAGGAGTGTGAAAAGGACATCTACTGTGTATAAGGCTTGACAAGGTTAGCAACTGAAGCTTCTGTACATAGTGGCCTGATATGATTTCCTGGAAGGTACAGCAATATTGCTCTCATTTCGACAATTTTCTAAAAATTCATGATGTAAAATAGTTCACTGCATGTTTATTCTTGTTTATAATACACAAGTTATGTTTTTGTTGAAAGACTATTAAGACTTTACCTAGTGGTGTGTATATAAAAGAAATAATTCTGACATACTTTTGTTGACCTTTGACCTCTTCCAAATTACATAATTATGTATTCTATATGAAAAAAAAAATATAAAGCAAAAAAAGTATCTAAACAACGGACGGGTGGTTTCGGGCGGTTTAGGGAGTAATACGACGGCGGTTTCAGACTTTTCAGTTGTATGGGTTAACAGATCCACCAAGGATACCTGGGGGAGAGGGGTTGGGGTCTACCTCCTAGGCTATAGGTAACAGTGGTGGATCTAGAGGGGGCGCAACCGGCGCATGCCCCCCACCCTTATTGTTCGTTAAAAACAAAAGAAATAAAAAGGAAAAAAATCCACCCCTGGGTAATGATGAGTGAAGAAGAATTAATGACATTATGAAAGGACACTACATGGACCTGGCCTTGCTCAGCGCCGGGCATCTTACTGGAAGGACGCATCTCCACGATCACTCTAATCTTCATGATGGGGAAAGGGTGGAGGATTTAAATATTCGGAATATCATAACCACGAGAGTTGCATGAAAGCGTCACTGTGGCCGCCTTTATAATCCAAAACACAGCACAACGCTCGGTTATTCACTGAAGGCGATGACGCGTTGAAAAGTATGATGTCTTATGTCTGCTTTATCATCATATTTCAATCTAGCACTTAAATGAATTTCAGTTCAGTTCAGTGAAGAAAAAAAAAAGCACCAGCAGGGTTGCTGCAAAGTATCCACTTGGTTTCCAGCTAATTATCCATAACGATAGGGAAACGAAATCAAATCTAAAACGATCTGTTCTAATGTGATTAACTTGATATCAATGGATTATTTAAGATCTTTCAAGTCTGTTCTATACATTTATGTATCATCACCTTCTTCTTTTCTCGATTGTAACATTTTCTTTCCCTAAAAGAAAATTATATATGTTGATAGCTGAAAAAGAAGGAAAAAAAAGGGGGAAAATGAGAATAGGAACACGACAAAGCAGAAGAAAATACATAATAACGGAAAGAGAAAATAAAGGAAAGTTTTTCCGTGTTTCTTCTCTTGTCCCTTTTCGCCTTACTTCTTTTTGATCTTAACGTTATTATTTTACTTTGTCTTCTTCCTCTTCCTTCATGTTCTACTCTTGTTATTTCCTTTCTTCTTCTCGGGTGGGGCACTGTGGTAGAGTGCAGAAGACCCCTGACTTTCAATTGGAGGACCCGAGTTCGAATCCCGTCAAGTGCCTGCGTCCTTGCACAAAATATTTTTACCCACCACGTCTCTCTCGACCCAGGAGTATAAATGGGTTTCACCTGACAACGCTAGGATAATGATAATAGTAAGGCCCTGCATGTGGTATAAACATTGGTAACTCTGAAGAAGGCTATGACCCTCGGTGACCCTGGATAAAGAAGACCATATTGTCATTAACATTTTTCCATTCTTCTTGTTTTATTCTCTACATTTTCCATTCCAATACAATCATCTTTGTTTGTACTTGACCTGTATCCTAAAGCTGTTAAAAAATGACAAATATACCATGTCCGCTTGGTCTCATTTACTCTGAAAAGTTTGTGCTGCGTCCTCATGATTTGGCATGAAATGGATTCCCCCTATACCATGCCGATCGTTTCCCGCTGTTTGCCGACACGAGCCGGCCTCCGCAGCATCGACAGCATCAGCAGAACAATTCACAGCAGCGCATTAATTCATTCCACGTGCGAATGTGAAAAAGAAACACGAGGTACTAAATTAGATTTTCGTCTCCTTCTCCCCCTCTCTCTCTCTTTTACTGTCAAACGCCCCGGAGAGGTGCCAAAGTTTATCTCTATATCACGGAAAAATGGGAGGAAAAGGCAAAGAACAAGAGATATGCATACTTTCCTGGAGTCATTTGCGAATTCGAGCAAATCAAAATGACCTCAGCCATGACTCCGAAAATTGGGGGAAAATTTGTCGATAATTTGCACATGTTATTAGATTTGCGCCGAGCAGGAGTCTTCTTATCTGTAATGCAATAGACTCCTCGGCCTCTGACATCAAGACGACTTTCGGGCGGAGCCCCGATGTCATCGCGACAAGGATGCGATCCCAGAAGATATCTTGTATCGCTTTGTTTTGTTTTGTTCTGTTTATGTTTCGAATGATGTCAAAGAGGAGATTCTTCCCCTCCCCTTCGTTCAAGAGCCTCATTATGGACCCATTACAACATCAGAAGCCGTCTTATGTTCCGAATTTAACTTAAGCCTATAGTGTGAGGGAGATGGGAGCGAGAGAGGGGGAGATGAAACATCGTGGAGAAGAAGACAGAACGTTTCTTCCCCCATCTGCACTGCGAGCACAGCGCCAAATTATATGAGACCCTTGTTTGCGTTGACAGCCAGATTCCCCTAAAAATCCCGGCAAATATTATGAACCAAAAACTTGTCCAAGGTGCTACCATGGAGCTAGGTAGCTCCATGGTGCTACTGCATGGGGCCCGATGACAGAGCCCCTGGATTGCGGCAAGACCAGGCTACAGCCAACTGACTATAGGAACCGGAGATTACAAGATTCTGTAAACTAAATCATCACAGACAAAAAAAAAGTACAATAAAGGGAGAGTAGATTGGGAACCAAACGTGGATAAATTCATATAAAATCATCGTTTAAGTTTTCGTCTGCAAGTCGAAAAGACAGCTGTCGAGATAAGTATAAAGTTGATTTAAAGTCTGTAAAAGAAACTTTCATAAGTAGCATAAAACCACAACATGAAGGAACTTTTTAAGCATTCATCTGTACAGATCTTTATTTTTTATTTTATTTCATTTATTTATTTTTTTATTATTATTGTTATTATTATTATTATTTTTTTTTTTTTTTTGTGGGGGGGGGGGGGGGGGCAAATATACTATTTCAATCAGAATGTATACCAGAACACTATCCTGTCTTTGTTTTGTCCGATATGAACTCATCACTGCGGGGAAAACGCATATTGACCCATTGATGACAAATTATTGGTTTAGCAACCACACCAGTGTACCATATGGCTACTTGTTAACGTATTGGAAAAGTAAAGAGGAATAGTTATAAAAATTGCAAGTCCATGTCGGGAAGGAAAATTCCCGAAGATAAGACGTCGTATCCCAACAAGGAGATGGATGACGTAGCACAACTGACGTTTACAAGCGTATGGGGGCGTGCTTTGATTAGTTTTTCCGGTAGTCAATCGGATCGGCGGCAACGTTTACATTTCGCTCTATCTTTCTCTCTGTCTCAGATTGTGGTAATTATCATGCAGCTTGTGGTCTAATAACGCGACATGTGATCTTGGACCATTAAATACACCAGCATCTAAAGAGAAATTAAAAAAAAAAATCATTGTCGTTACATGGCTGTGTTGTCATAGTTAAGGTGACGTTCATCAGATCTCGTGGCATTTATGCAAGCAACATAAGACAAACTTTTGAAGTTCACATAATCTATTGAAGGGAAAGTTTCCCCCATCAAAGTTGAATCTCTATTTCAATCAGTCAAATGGGAGATGAAAGAATAGAAGAGAAGAAAACTAAGGGGAATACAAAAAGACATTTAATTTTCCTGCTCGCTAGACAGTAATAATATATAAATGGGATCAGGGTTTGTTTTTTTTTCCTCAGTACAGATAATAGAGATACACAATGATTTCAAAACTGTAAAAAAAAAAATCAATACATGACGTAAAGTATGGCAGGAATGACTTTTACTTGCAGACACAATTAGTGCAAGATTGCTGTACTTATTTAAACAGTAATGTTAACATCCTTTGTAGGCAACTACCCTAATCAGCTCAAGCCGATAACTTATTCAAACAAAGATACTATTGATAATACAGAGCTGATGTTCCGTGTATAAGCGCGCATCTTTCCATTATTAGAGTCTATAATTTGATACTGGTCTCGCCCGCATATCGAAAATTGTTCACCAAGGTTATAAACCTGGACTACTTTTTGCTCCCCGCGTGATCGAAACAATCCTTTTCCTAAATCCGAGATTTTCGAAGCGTCTCTTCATTGTCGAACGAGGATTCCCGGTACTCAATAAAAGGGATATCCGGTTAATCCACACACACACTTACTTCTACCTTTATATGCTGTAGGAGGAGTTAGCATGGAATCAATAAGTATCACTCCCCAACTACTAAATCCGCGTGGATCAGTTGAAGTAATGTCTATTTTGACACCTCGCTAGAACTTGATCAAATTACGGGGGGTAGATTTGAAGAGGTGGTATATTGTATAATGGGGCGGCGACGATGAAATGATGGGCGATTAGCGCGTCGTGGCCGGAGGACCCGGCGGGTCCAGTAGGTCGAGGGTAGGGTTGCAATCCCAGGCAGGGCAGCAGATTGTTTCGGTTGATCTTTCGACATTTTATTTTGAACCAACGGTGGAAAGAGTCAGATGGATCTTTTTGAAAGTATGCAGTGAGAATCAACAATAAAATAGGAAGAGATTGCTGTTGGCTTGTTAAAACCAATAACGTAGCAGCCGCAGTCTTGACAAAGAGTTGTTTTCCGCCTCTTAACCGCATCGAATTCACAGGACAAACATACAGCGTTCTGTCTTTTCCACTTAACTCTGTTTTCCCCAAGTGAAATTAACGTGGGGAAGATTACACTTAGATAGAAGGGGATACCCCTGTGAGAAATCTGCGTTCCGGATCAACAAAGGAACAGAAGAGTTTGAATGAATGGTAAAAGAGTTACTAAATATAGATAAAAGTAGTCTATTGGTTTACAATGGTGTTTTATTGTTTATCGAGTCAGAGGATATATATATATATATACATACATATATTAGCATCAATAATCAGAGGATATATATATATATATATATATATATATATATATATATTCATTCATTTTTCACACATATTATGCTAGTTATAATCTAATATAAATTGTTATTGCAAAGAATATTACGCTTCTGCTAAAACATTCAGCGTTCGCCCTTCAGCCCCTTATCTGACTTGTCATATTGTCACAATACGAGAACAGTGCAGATATAAAAAGTAAAATCAAATCAACTCAAACCAAATCTTCGTCCAACCTTGTGTGCTGTAACTATATATTCCATCTCTCTCCCCCCCCCCTCTCTTTCTGTAGTTTGCAAGTATGGTGTCATCATTTTTCTTTTCTTTTTTTGTTTCTTTCCTTAGCATCAATAATCATCATCTTTTTTCGATCTCAAACACGATACCACGGGTGTTGACACGACTGCTTACTCGTCTCGACATAATAGTGACTAATCCACGGACAACTGTCGACCAGTTCTTTATAGAGAGAAAAAGGAAAAGGTCTCGAATCACATGGAATTGACTGTGTGTAAGATGAATGAACATCTCAAAGTTCAAATGAGTAAGAGAGCAAAGCCTGCGAGTATATTTTTAGACTTCTTGAAACTGCCGCGAATCATTATCATACAAGTTCATCTTTTCTACCTCAAAGGAATTACGACAAAGAGAAAAAAAAAGCGGAAGAGAGAAAGAGAGAGAGAGAAGATGGGGAGAGAAAGCGAGGGAGGGAGAGAGAGGGAGAGAGAGGGAGGGGAGAGGGGGAGATACATCAGAGAAAAGAATATCATGTTCTGCAAGGCTTTGATGGGTTCATGGTTTCAATGCTCGATGTCAAAGGTCAGGGCATGATGGAGCTACGTATAGCTCCTTGGTTAGAGTAACAACTTCAGATGGTGGGTCCAGTCCAACCAAATCAACACAAGTCTTATTGGAAGAGCATGAAAAATGAAGATGAGGAAAAGAGAGCCAACAGCAAACAAACAAACAAACAAACAACAGTTTGATTGAATGGGAAAATGTCTGTTTTCGATAATCATCATTCGGTATAAAAAGGTTGTTAAATACTCGGCTTTAATGCGGATGAAATTCTCGTTCACTTTCAATGTGAGTGAAATCAGTCGACATCTTATTATTACGACATCTATAGTCGCCTATCGACATGCACACAATTGTCACCAAAATTCTTTTTTTTTTTTTAGTTGAACACGAGAAAAAACCCCAACTCGTATCTTTTATATACTTATGTGGCATTATGATTATTTCATAATGGGGATTTTTAGGGGAGGGGTATGTTGTTAGAGCCGTCAAAAATTATCGCCCACAAACCTGAACATACACAAAATAGTATTTGTATGTAAAGTAATTGGAGTTTTTATGAGGGGATGAAATCGTCATCTCATCTGTTTTGAATATCTATTTAGATCGGTATCACTAGTCCACAAATGCACGTGAAACTTCAAAAGCCATAAACTTTTATCATTGTATGTTTTGGGGGTTTTTTTAAAGGAAGAAATATCTGCCATCATTTTCATTTGATTGAATGCTGTTTATAAAACGTCGGTATGGACATCGATATGGACATTATAATGGAGTAGATTAATTTGTACTATGATGACTTTTGAGCTAAATGTGGTCAAAATTGCTCAGGTAGGCATCAGTAATGCAGAACATGGATGGAACGAACAAGTTGGTTGGCCGATAATGATTACCAGGTTATAGGGAAACATTTCGCGGGCAGTCACTTTGGAATTCCCTAAAGTCAAAGAAGACAGAACTCTTCGGTACTGTCTGCCAACTAGGTCCAGATTCTCGCGGCAGTTCGCGGTCACTGGACAACGTGCCTGTTGACGAAGGGAAGTTGACATTCACACCTCGGACCGAGGAAGACTCGTCACCCCCGTGACTTGCTATCTATTCGTCTCGTCTGGACTCAAGTTTGTTTCTCGCTCAGATTTCTTTCTTTTTTTCTCCCGGATCTTTTTTTTTTCGCGCCTTGTCATGTCCTGTCCATTCTTGACGTATTTTCACAAATTAGACTCCATAACAATGCAACAACAATAGCGGTGTCAGGTATAGCGCCCGCGCATGCGCGCTCGAGCTGGCGGAGTGTTCATTCAAAGTTTTTATCATGCGGTGGTCAGCTTCACTGCACTGATTAACTACTTAGTATTGCCTAGCATGTCAATGACCTCAAACGGTCTTTACAAACCTTCTCAAGCATTTGTAGAGTCTGCTTTAGTGAATAAAGGAAGGAATATAGGCCTACCACTATACCGTTCCACATGTTGCTTATCATTCAATCAAGGAGACAAACTCAAAGAACATACCGCATGACATTCGACGTCTGATGGCATATAGGGTAACAGGAGTCCCCGTAGTGAGCCGGCAGGCGAGCGGCTAAAGAAATCTTAAACATGTAATTAGTTAGCTTCTCTGAGTGGTTGTGTGTGTTATGTGTGCGTGTGTGCATGTACATTTGGAATTCCTTGCATTTCCAAAATACACAGTTGGACACACATCAACAGTTTGACGACCCCGATTGCTGCATATAATTGCAAGCAGGACAATACGAACATTCTTAGATTTTGGCCTTGTGGGTGAAGGAAGTCTGCTGTTTAAAAAAAAAAAAAAAAAAAAAAAAAAAAACTAAGGCGTAGTTAGGAAATTATGCTGTCTATCAGTTAAAACGCAATTGGACTGGCATGAATGAAGTATTGGCTTTTACTGTATGTGATTCAGGGAAGACATCACTCAAAAAAAAAAGAAAGAAAGAATATACGCTGACATCAAAAAATTGTGAAATATGCTATTGTATGTTTTTTGAAAGACGTTAGTACGAAAATCTGCAAAAAGAACGACGTTCTGTGAGCAAGATTTGGTGTCCAAGCATACAATATTGTATATTCACATTGCGTAAAATCATAGCGAGAATCACTTCTTTAGAACATTCTACGACAGGAGCCAAATGCTTGCAATATTATATTGGTTAATAGTTAATGTATCCCAAAGGCTCTCGAGCTTTTAATAACTTTACTTACTTCTGTCCTTACCTTTTAACTCCTTCAAAGGACCCATCCACCCCTCTTCATCTTATCAGTAACCGAACCCCCCCCCCTCTCCTCTCCAATCCATCCCAGGAGAAAAACCCGATCTCGTTTGTTTCTGCCACGGGCAATTCTCTCATAAAGTTGTCATCACTATTTCCTGCTTTTCCCATCGTTTCGGCTGCTATATTTTTAGCGCTGAAAAGAAAAAGTCAAGCTGAAGCCTAGCCGCATTATAAACCGCTGACAAATTGGGAGTAAGAAACCCACTTGATATTGGTAAAATGAAACTATTTTTTCCTAAACCTGGCAGTTAGGATATCGTGAAGACGAAAGCCTCATATCAACCGACAGCAAATAAAATCAACCAATGATTAATAACCAACAACGATAATTGAAACTGAAATTACGTTGTCCTGTGAAGTGCAATTTCGAGAGAAAAGCTCTTTTATTTTAAGTGAGTTTGCATTAGTGACTTATTCTTTGATCAGGAAACAAGGCAACAATATTAAAGAAAGCATTGTCGATTTAAACCGGCGACAACAGCCGAGCAATTTTCTACCTCAGTGAAAGCAGTGATCGGCTAGGAGCAGAATACGTACAGAGCTTTTAGTTCGTTAATTGTTGCCTTTATCAAAACTTCATCAAAACTTCTTGCATCCAATCTCCAATCTAAATATCGAAAATGACACAATAACTGTAGGATAATGCCAAGTTTAGTCTGTTGCAAACCAGAGGCGAGCTGATGTTTACGGTGTGAAAGGGGTCTCACCCCGCTCCCCCTCATTATTTTCGTACGCCGAGTATCGGCCGATAGCTTTTGATAGGCGAGAGGAGCGTTCCCAAATATTAGTGTCAATTGCACGTGCGAATTCGTGACCCACTTCACCCATGGCCTTTTCCTCTGTCTCATTACATTCGTGACCTTTTCAACGAGCCTCACCTGCACGCACGTGGAGTGGTTGACCTCTTCGTTCCGAGGTTCACCTCGAGCGAGCCAGGTATGACGAGACGCGATTGTTGGCATCGTGCACGCAGGTATTACAGCAGGTACGAAATCAAACGTGCGGTGAGAAGGCGACTGACTCGTTGGAACTCATCCGGGCGTCATGTTTAAAGACGTGGAATTATTGAGAAGGCGACTATAGTCTAATAATAACAGAACTTATATGAGAACATGATGTAATCACCTCATCTCATTGGCATTGTTATGATTTTGCTGCTCTAATCTCTTTTTTGGGGGGTGAAAATATTGGACAACTTTGAACATTTGATGAAACTTTTACCAATCTATTTTTTAATTCTATTTCTATCTTTAAAACATCTATTCTTTACAGGCAAACAACTTTTGCATGGGGTTATTTGTAACTTAAAAAATCAAGTGATCCCCGCGCCTCGTCCCTGTAAAGATTTTCATGATGAATTCGTCAGTAATGAGAAGTGTCACAATTCCAGTCATTGTGTAAAATATCAGAAAGCTAATAATTGAATTCGATTGTTCAACCAAACATTTGCATCAAAAGGTAACCTGTCTATGACCTAGATTGACAGAGGATAACAAGGGATTGTAGATACATTATTATTTTTTTAATGATGAAAAGCCCTAATGAGAAGCTTGATTTTTGCATCCATCGTGTTCGTTGTTATTATCGTTATTGCTATTACTATTCCAGTCTTTAGCATCATTATGCACATTATTGTTGTCATCAATATTATATGCTCCTATCATTATCGTGACTATCATTATCATTAACATGTCCATAACTATTAGGCCTCATACTGTCACCAGCATTCAAACATAAACAGGAAATCGATGATGAGCAGAACGGCACTAGCCCTTAATCATTCTTCTTTAACAATGGAAGAAAAAAGTTAGAAATTAAAGCTTCAGTGCAAGATCTCAGGCCAGTTTTGCAAGTTTCCACATTTCCAAGACACTTGTGTTTAATTGATATATCTCGCAGCCCCCTTCCATTTTGGGCATTTCCTTTCACGACGAATGTAATGCGTTAGAGCAGGGGAGGTGGAAGAGAGAACGGAGCTCCATGGTTTAATTCAAGTAATATGTCCAGAGCAGAGCGGTGATAAACATGTCAGAGGAAGAATTTATGATTGTCCGGGGAACGCGCTCTTCCTATTGTGCGGATTAAACGTCGTCATGGTAATCAATAGCATACCTGTCTGTCTTTTAGTTTCTCTTTGAGGACACCATACACCATCGATTTGCCACGTCATGACAATGGAATCGCCAGTCTCTCACAAATTTCATATACTGTGCCTCAATATCCCCCGATTAACCGCCAAATATTCTCCTCTCGAGTGATGTATACTGTCTGGGAATAACGAAAAGGGCTCTAATGGAGAGTTCAGTTCTTTTGCAAGTTTTGGAGCGGAAATTGGCTCTATTGTAGTCATATTTCGGTTAATAAGGACATCTTCACGGACGGAAACTGTTATCATTAACACCCCTAAAAAAGGGACTGCTAAAGAGATACAAAACCATAGGGACAATAAAGCTTCCGAGAAATAAAAAAGAGAGATTGAGATACTAACAGCAAATTATAAGAGAGAGAGAGAGAGAGAGAAATTGTGTGTGTGTGTGTGTGTTGTGTGTGTGTGTGTGTGTGTGTGTAGTGTAGATGTGTAGACAGGTGAATGAACAGGTGGATTTAGATGAATAGCTATAGATAGAGAACGAAAGGTAGCTAGATTTAGAGAAAGATAGAAATAGAGCTATATAAATTGCAGATAAATATATCATAATTATAACAGAGACAGACAGACAGATAAACAGAGATACAGACGGACTGACAGAAGAGAGAGAGAGTGAGTGAGAAAGAGGGAGGAAGAGAAGGAGGGAGGGAGATGGGTATACTAAACTAGAAGCGAAAACTGAATTTTCGTCATTCTTTTTTTTTGTGTACACGATCAATGGAAATTATGAGGGTATGACATTGTTAGCTCACTCATTTATATATTCATACCCTCTGTACAAAACTGTTTTGGAGAAATATCAAAACTTCAAAATTTTATAAATTCCTTATTTTTCATCCGATTTCAGTCAAATTCTTACCGCTGAACTCGACAATTACGAGATGAGTTAATAAGTGTGGACCTTTCTCCACAACGTTGATTTCACAACAACAAAAATAGTCTGATCTGTAGATTTCATTATCTGGGTAAAGCGGAAGAACTGAAAGAGATAAATATCATACAACTATATAAAATGATACAAGAAACAAACGAAAAATCCATCAAATGGTCCCAATCATTGTGAAGCAGAGTGAGGTTTGAGGAGATTGATGGCAAAATAAGAACACAAAAGATGTGCAAGGCGTACCTAACACTCAACCATTCTTATACTCTTATCATAATATATCAATCATTTAATCATACAGTGAAAATTATATATTGCAATCTTTAAAACGCATTGAACAAAGCGGAAATGAAATCACTGTCTGACATAATTATTACGATGCTTAAATTGTTTGAAAAGTATGGTAAAGCCTAATGACTGACTAACTGATATAAATCGTACATCTTGTAAAGGTTCAAAGTGACCATAGGTACATGATATCAAAAGCAGAGCAGCTAACTACGATTGGGACGTAGGTTCGTATATCAAATAAATCAAGCATATTTATGTATCTAGAGAGATATCAAGAAAATCAGAGATATACAAAAAAGCAGATCGGGTTTTTTTTTTTTTGTTTCTTCTTCTTCTTCATCGACTAACGAAGACCGAGACGAAGGAAGGTAATTATTAGGATTATTAGGATTGTAGGATCAACTTTTATGACTCGCGTTCCGAAAGTTTGTCACGCGATACTGGGGTATGTCGTTCATTTCCATCTTCGGCACTGACGAATGACCAGGGAGATGGACTCTCTTCCACCTCCCTGGAATGACCAATCTCCAGTTTTACATGAATAGTTTTTTTTTTTTTTTTTTTTTGCATCTATATGTTAGCATGTATGTATGTATGTATGTATGTATGTATGCATGCATGAATGTACTCATTTTATGTCATCATCGTCACCATCATCATTATCATCATCATTATCAAGTCGTCTAATCATATTAAGCTTTCCGGAAGCCGGTGGTATCTTTAGTGGTCATCAGCGGACAAAATGATGAAGACATCGTAGCGCCTCCATAGGATGA
Organism: Diadema setosum; assembly: GCF_964275005.1. Lineage (NCBI taxonomy): Eukaryota > Metazoa > Echinodermata > Echinoidea > Diadematoida > Diadematidae > Diadema > Diadema setosum. The sequence continues at coordinate 16,847,412 of NC_092695.1, forward strand.
GAAGAAAACCGAACGAGAGATAGTCGTTAATGTAGGTGAAAAAAGGACAGTTGTATATCTTTTTTGAGCGACACTGAACCGACAGTTGTTGGCACCTGAAGGTGTCAAATGACAAGAATATCAGGCGAAGAGGTGTGGCCATTCACGGCTTCATCCGTCAAAACCAAACCACTGTAACCCATATTCGCGTGGTCGTCAATTTGCGTTCTACGGCTACCATAAGGACAACCAGCCCATAAGTGAGTTTATTTCTTTGTTTGGTCAGTCAGTTTTGTTTGGAATTGTTCTAGTACTAATTGCTCGTAATCTGTTCGATTCTCTCGGCGTCATCTGATTAGGAAACAGAGGAGAAAACCGTGTTACCACAAGACGCTCAGCATTATCAAATTCGTCTGCATTTTTGTGTACCCTTTTGTGGGAGAAATTCAGCTCGGAGCGGCAATAAATTCAGAACTTGGGGAGGTATAGACCTAACCAGAGGAAAATACTTCCAGGACTCCTGTGGAAACATGATATGTCTCCAGATTGTTAAATTCTGCGGTCATCTACTTTATTTCAAGCTCAAAACAGTTTTCATGAGACGTTTCACCTCACGTTTTTTTTTTCTTCTGACCAGACAACTTAGCTAAACTTACTCCCGCGACATTTCTGTTTGAATAACTCTTTTATTAGCATCCCGCTCATTTTCGTTCCATCAACTCCCGTGCAGTATTTTTTTTTCTTTTGCGAGAGGAAATATCAACTCGTGGAATTTTCAATATGGGCTCGTGAACGACGTAGCAAACTACGCCGATCCCATCCACACGAGGGGGAGAAAGAATGAGTAGAAAATATACAACTACCGCTCCTCCAAATGAGCCGTTTCCCCTCATTGCCAAACCTGTCACAGAATTGATGTCTTCATCTCAACTACTGGCGAGTTCAAAGAACAAACTATGCACATGTTAATCATCGTTACCTTAAGTCCTTTCTTGTTTCTGTCTCTCCACACGATACCGATTGAGTAGAGTTTATAGTTCTTCAGAACCCCAATTATAGTCTCTTATGTCGTAAGATGATTACCCTTTCACGTTCCTCCTTCGGAAACATCATAAAACTTCGGAAATTGAAAAGTCGTCTGCAAATTTTGTGCAAAGAGAATGTCACGGAGGGTTTTTCTTCTTCTTCTTCTTATTTTTGCGAGAGGAGACAATGTTTGAAAATAAGAACAAGAATGATAAAATGCCAATAAAACTGAAGATCAATGGTTAAATGTTGACGATCAGTGACGGCGTGACTATGCCCGTGTCGTGACGCAATGTTATAAAAGCAAATTGCTAATTGCGTTTAAGTACTTCAAGATTTCAATCGGTCCCATGAGACCCTACAGAGGTAGGAACAATATATAAAACAAATTTTGTTTGTTTTGATAAACCAATGAGGCACTTCAAGTTTGGCATGGTTGTCATAGCGCAATCTCTCCTATATATAGAATATAGTTTTAAGGATAGAACAATCTATTTTCAGACCTTCTTGTATTCAGTTAAAAGCCATATAGGAGTTGTGATCTCGGCAACATGCGTGCTCGAATTTCTCCCTCCCTCTCTATCAGCCTGCATTAACATATCAAAATGATAATGATTTATTTATTTATCTATATTTATTTTATTTTTTGCTTTTGTTATATTTCCCGAAGGTTTGGTCTAGCTATTCAGCTGTACAAAACTGCTATCCAATGACGCCCTGCACTTTTACATGGATTTATACATCATGGAAATACATGGAACTTATGTATACATGAATTACACAAATTAGGCTATATGCAGCTTGAGAGTGAGTCAAACAATAATATGAATGTATCATGCAGATACAAAGTCAGAATATCAAATAATTATCACAGCTGAAGCGGGGAAGTAAACTCAGGTATCTACAAGCATACACTCAACA